>NW_006794161.1:164891-216099 GCF_000442215.2 Lipotes vexillifer | reverse complement strand
CTGCTGAAATGTGGACTTATATCCTACAGCTACTCTATACCATGTTATCCCAGGGGTACATGAAACTGAACCTTGCCAAATGAACTCCTTCTTTCTCTTCCAATCTAGTCCCTCTCCTGAAATCTTTTACTTAGTGAATGGTTCCATCTTGTATCTGGAATCGTGGTTCAGTTTAGTTCCATTTGTTTCCATTAGGGTTCTTTTGCTTCAAGAAATGACAGCAGACTAAACTCTGAAGAATTCATTATCCTATCTACTTGGTTATTGTTTAATTGCTGCTTTTTTACCCCACTGGCAAGAGAGGAGTTCCCCAGCCTAGAGTTATAGGGATGTCTGTACACAACATCAGTCTCTGGGCAGATGAGACTGATAGTAGTTGATTAGTCACATGTACCCACAGCCTGGGTTAGGATGACACAGCACACACTAAAAGTCCACGTGGGGTTTGTAGTTGAGAACAGAGTGAACAACCAGGTGTGGTGGGAAGCTTTGGAGTATCAAGATAGTAAAATACCACTGGGTTCAATGGGAAAATATGATTGGCTTCCTTGAATAATTCTGTGTGCTTATAGTGAACTGAAACTTGTTACAATGGTATAAACAGAAACTGTCCCTGGTATATTTGATAGACATCTTATCCACAGGAATAGAGAGGGGAGGGGAACTTGTCACTGAGCCATCCCAGTTTCAGATGTCAAGCTGGCCCTTAATATTCAGACTTCCTTTTAGTTAGGCCTTACACAACAATTAAGAGTTGTTTTCTTTCTTTTCTTCCAGTTTTATTGAGGTATAATTGACATAGAGCACTGTATGAGTTTAAGATGTACAGCTTAATGATCTGACTTACATCATGAAGTGATGATCACAGTAAGTTTAGTGAACACCCATCATCTCACAGAGATAGAAAATTAAAGTGAAAAAATTTTTTTTTGTCTGATGAGAACTTAGGATTTACTCTCTTAATAACATGCATATATAACATAGAGCACTGTTATTTTTATCATGTTGTACATTACACCTCTAGTTTAATATTGTCCCAGAGGTCTCTGGCACTGTCCTCATTTGTTTTTTCATTCTTTTCCTTATTCTGTTTGACAGCAGTAATTTCCACCACTCTGTGTTCCTGCTTATTTATTCATTCCTCTGCTTCAGTTATTTTGCTATTGATTCCTTCTAGTGTATTTTTCATTTCAGTTATTGTTTTGTTCATCTCAGTTTGTTCTTTAAATCGTCCAGCTCCTGTTTAAACATTTCTTGTATTTTCTCAATCTGTGCCTCTTTTTTTTTTCGGAGATCATTACTCTGAATTATTTTTCAGGTAGATTGCCTATCTCCTCTACATTTAGTTCTTGTGGGTTTTTATCTTTTTCCTTCATTTGCAACATAGTTCTCTGTTTTCTCATTCTGTCTAACTTTTTGTGTTTGTGGTCTCCTTTCCACATCCTGCAGGGTAATAGTTCCTCTTGCTTCTTGTGTCTGCCCCCTGGTGGGTGAGATTGGTCCATAGGTTTGTGCAGGCTTCCTGGTGGGGAGACTGGTGTCTGCCATCTGGTGGGTGGAGCTGGGTCTTTTTCCTCTAATGGGCAGGGCCACATCAAGTGTTCTGTTTTGAGGTAGCTGTGATCACACTATGACTTTAGGTAGCCTGTCTGCTGTTGGGTGGGGCTCTGTTCCTCTCTTGCTGTTTGTTTCGCCTGGGGCATTCCAGCTCTGAAGCCTATAGGTTATTGGGTGTGGCTGGATCTTGGTGCCGAAATAGGGACCTCTGGGAAAGCTCACGCCATTGAATATTCCCTGCGTCTTCCACTACCAGTGTCCTTGCCTGCACAGTGAGCCACAGTCGATCTTCACCTCTCAGGAGACCCTCTAAAACCCCTATGTAGGTGCAGCCCAGGTTCCTATGGAGGTACTTCTTTGTGCTGGGTCCCAGTGCGTGTGAGACCTTGTGCATGCCCTCCAAGAGTGGAGTCTCTGTTTTCTCCAGCCCCGTGGAGCTTCTGCACACAATCCCTGCTGGCCTTCAAGGCTAAATGCTGTGGCAGTCCTTCCACCCAATGTCAGACCCTCAGACTGTCTTGGAGGACTGTTTTATGTGGCAGTGTCCCTATGTCACCTGAATGGGTTTAATATTTTTTGACGTGAGTGTTGTTTTTAGTATAGATGTCTGCCACCTCTTTCCTCAGTGTATGCCGGCTGTTACCCCTTTATAGGCAGTGTGACTGATGTTGTGGTGACAAGAGCCTCCACTGGATATTGAGTAGGGCCTCCCCTTTGCTCTGTAGTTGTCACTGCCCTGTCAGAGGTGGGGTCTGCTCCCTAGTTGTTGGAGTAGATTCCCCCACATCTGTTTCCTAGCTGTGTTTCTGGTCAGCAGTGTGAGTTACATGGGATTGGAGAACTTCCACTAGGAGGGAAGCCACTAAGAATTCCTCCTCTGGAGCTGTTCACTTGTGAGTGTGCTCTGTGGTGACACCTTTCACCCATTGTGGGAGCTTTTAGATTACACTGTTGTTGGCACTGTTCTCAGCCCCATCTTAACTGTGGGTATGTCGGCAATTGGACCTGGTGTCTCTCAGACATTTTCACCAGGCCACCAGTGTAGATCGACTGATGTCAAGTCCTAGGATTGCAGTAATCATGGATATGGACCTGCTTTGGGTGCTGTGGGGGCAACTCTGATTCTAGCCTGGCCCAACCCCCACGTGTATGTGCTCACAAAGTCTACAGCTGCTACAACTAGGCCTGTCCTGTCTATGGAGACAGGCATTTGCTGTGTGTTCAGATGTTCCATATGTGCTGAGTTTACAAGTCCGGTCGCGGGGGTGCAGTTTGCATAGCTGTGAAGAGAGATTTCACCTTTTCTTCTTTACTTGCACAGCCCCTGGGACTCAGCTGTGGTTTCAGCCACACCTCTGCATGTGGGCCACCCACAGGGGACTGCTCCCCAGGCTTCCCCGGAGCACATGATTCTGCCCAGGCAAAGAGGCGGCACGGAGGCAGTGCAGCGGCCAGGGTCGTGGGAGCCCTGGTGGCTACGGGTGCGTGGGGGAGCCAGCAGCCATGGACATAACAGAGCTGGCCTCAGCGGTGACAAGGCACACAAGGGAGCCAAGGGTCACAAGCACAAGAAAGCTGGCCCCAGTAGGGGCCCTTCCTAGCGCCAGTCACCTGAGCGAGAGAACAGGTCCCACCAGGGGCCTTCCTAACACCCGGCCACCAGTCCAAGAGAGCCAGCCTCAGTGGGGGCCCTTCCTAGTGCAAGGCCATGGGCATGAGAGACCCAGCCCCAGTGGCAACGAGACATGTTGGGGAGCTAGCAGCCGTGGGCTTGACCGAGCGAGCCCCGGAGAGGGCCGTTTCTAGCGCCCGGCTGCCCGTGTGAGAGCTGGCCCTGGTGGGGGCCCTTTCTACTGCTTGGGGGGCAGGGCCTGGCACATGGGGAGGGAGGTTGCAATGGCGGCTCCACCCATTGTGTGTCACTTAACAACGGTGCCTTACTTCTGTGGCAGCCTGGATTTCCTTCACAAGAATTCCCAGTTGTGGACTTCCTCACTCTTGTCCTCTCAGGCTCTCTCCTTGCAGCCAACAGCAGTCCTCTTCCCAGGTTTGCTCTCCAACCCCACGTTCCAGCACACAGCCCATGTGCACACTGGGGACACGTGACTCAGGCTGAGGCGTGCAGGGCTGTGGCACGGGCCATCTGTGTAAGTCTCACTCTGTCCTGCTTGTCACAGAAAGGTTGCTGCACTCTCTTCTGATAGCCCCCGAGTTCCCTTCCTGTCCCAACTGATCTCTCCACCGGTAAGGGGGCTTCCCTGGAAGCGGGAACCTCTCCTCACCTTCAACATCCCACCCAGGGGTGTTGTTACCGCCCCTTCCTCTCCTCTTCATTTTCCCTTCTTCTTTCTTTCATCCTACCCAGTTTCATGGGGATCTTCCTTGTCCTTTTAGGTGTCCGAGGCCCTCTGCTAGTGTTCAGCCAGTGCTCTGTGAGGATTGTTCCATTTGTAGAGGTAGTTTTGATGTATTTGTGGGGTGAGATGAACTCCATGTCCTCCTACTTCTCTGCCATCTTGACCTCCCCACTCATTTGCTTTATTTAGATTCTACATATAACTGAAATCATGCACTATTTGTCTTACTTTGATTTATTTCACTTAGCGTAATACCCTTAAGATCCATCTATGTTGTCATGAATGGCATGATCTCATTCTTATTCATGGCTAAGTAATATTCCATTGTACATAGAAACCACATCTTCTTTACCCATTCATTTATTTATTTTTATTTTATTTATTTATTTTATTTTTTTGCGGTACGCAGGCCTCTGACTGTTGCGGCCTCTCCCATTGTGGCCTCTCCCGTTGCGGAGCACAGGCTCAGCGGCCATGGCTCACAGACCCAGCCGCTCCGTGGCATGTGGGATCTTCCCGGAACGGGGCATGAACCCGTGTCCCCTGCATTGGCAGGTGGACTCTCAACAGCTGTGCCACCAGGGAAGCCCTACCCATTCATTTATTGATGGGCACTTAGGTTGCTTCCATATCTTGGCAGTTGTAAATAATACTGCAGTGAACATAGGGGTGCATATATGATTTCTAATAGGGGTTTTGGGTTTTTTTCTGATGTATACCGAGGAATGGAATTGCTGAGTTATATGGTAATTACCTTTTAGTTGTTTGAGGAAGCTCCTACTGTTTTCCATATTGGCTGCACCAATTTACATACACTCCAGTCCTCCAGCATGAAGGTTCACATTCTCCATATCCTTACCAGTGCTTGTTATTTGTTGTCTTTTTGATAATAGATGTTCTGACAGGTGTGAGGTGATACCTCATTGTGGTTTTGATTTGCATTTCCCTGATGGTCAGTGATGTTGAAAATCTTATCATTTGCCTGTTGACCATGTGTATGTCTTTGTAGAAAAAATGTCTATTCAGATCCTCTGCCATTTTTTAATTGGGCTGTTTGTTCTGTTGATGTTGAGTTGTATGAGTTCTTTGTATATTTTGGATATTAACCCCCATAAGTCACATCATTTACAAATTTCTTCTCTCATTCAGTAGTTGGCTCTTTTGGTTGTTGATAGTTTACTTCCCTGTGCAAAAGCTTTTCATTTGATGTAATCCTATTTGTTTTTGTTTTTGTTTCACCTGTGTGAGGAGATATATTAAAAAATAAATACTGTGAAGACCAGTGTGAAAAAGCATATTGCCAGTTTTCTTTTAGAAGTTTAATGGCTTCATTTTGAATTTATTTTTGTTCATGGTGTGATAGAGCAGTCCAGTTTGACTATTTTGCATGTAGCTGTCCAGTTTTCCCAGTGCCATTTGTTAAAGAGTCTGTCTTTTCCCAATGTATGTATTGCCTTCTTTGCCATAGATTAATTTTCCATATAAGTGTGAGTTCATTCTGGGATGTCCATTTTGTTCCACTAATATATGTGTCTATTTTTTGTGCCAGTACTCTTTGAATTACTGTAGCTTTGTAGTATATTTTGAAATCAGGGAGTGTGCTACTTCCAGCTCTGTTTTTCTTTCTCAAGATTGTTTTGGCTATTTGGGGTCTTTTGTGTTTCCATACAAATCTTGGAACTATTTGTCTTAGCTCTGTGAAAAATTCCATTTGTATTGATACTTTGATAGGAATTGCATTGATTCTGCAGATTGCCTTGGGTAGTATGGTCATTTTAAGAATATTCTTCCAATCCATAAACACAGTATATTTTTCCTTGTTTGTGTTATATGAAATTTCTTTCATTTGCGTCTTAGAATGTTTGGAGTACAAGTCTTTTACCTCCTTATTTAGATTTATTCCTAGGTATTTTGTTCTTTTTGATGTAATGATAGGTGGGCTTGTTTTCTTAATTTTTCTTTCCTTTTATTTATTTTTAATTTACAATCCACATTTTGCTGTAATGTGTTAGAAATCAGTTCTGGCTGTATGTGTCATTCACTAAACTTCAGAATTTTATTTATTTCATATATGGGACATAATGTACAACAGTAATTTAATATGTAAATCCAAAAATGCTAATTTGGGGACTATAAATTAGGATAGGATAACGTTTGTTCAGATTAGAGCACATACATGTTAGAATTTCAATCAAGATCAGATCTGTTGAGTGGGGAATCATTGTTCTCCATGACCCTTTTAATTATAATTTTGAATCCATTACAGAAACAGTACCACTGTGGAAGTACTTGTTAAATATTTGATAAAGGTAACAAAATGACTGAAATATATTTTTAATTACTACAAGTTTGTACCTTCTAGCTTTCACTTTTCCACATTCTTTTTTAATCTTTGCATTTACATGTATGAATTTTACATCATAGTAATTATAGGGTATAATTTGCAGCCTTTTTATAAATTTAATTTTTATTTCATATAAGACTATAGTTGATTTACAATGTGGTATTAGTTATTCGTTTCAGGTATACAGCTAAGTGATTCCGTTTTATATATATAAAGTGGAAAAGAATATATATATGTATTCTTTTTCAGATTCTTCTCCCATAGGTTGCTACACAATATTGAGTAGAGTTCCATGTGGTATACATTCGGTCCTTGTTGATTATTTCATATATACTGATGTGTATATGTGAATTCATATGTACTGGTGTATATGTGAATCCCAAAATCATGATTTATCCCTACCCACCACGTTTCCCCTTTGGTAACCATAGATTGTTTTCGAAGACTGTGAGTCTGTTTTCGTTTTGAAAATAAGTTCATTTGTATCTTCTTTTTTTTTTTTAGACTTCACCTGTTAGTGATATCCTATGATACTTGTCTTTCTCTGTCTGACTTACTTAGTATGATAATCTCTAAGGCCATCCTTGTTGCTACAAATGACATTATTCCATTTTTTTATGACTGTATAGTAATCCATTGTATATATGTACCACATCTTCTTTTTCCATTCCTCTGTCGATGGATATTTAGATTGCTTCCAGACCTTGCCTATTGTAAGAGGTGTTGCATTGACCATTGGGGTGCATGTATCTTTTTGAGTTATGGTTTTCTCTAGATATATGCCCAGGAGTGCGATTGCTGGATGATAATGGTAGTTCTACTTTTAGTTTTTTAAGGAACCTCCATTCTGTTCTCTGTAGTGGCTGTACCAATTTATATTCCCACCAACAGTGTAGGAGGGTTCCCTTTTCTTTAAACCCTCTCCAGCATTTACTGTTTGTACTTTTTGATGGTAGCCATTATGACTGGTGTGAATTGATATCTCATGATTTTGATTTGCATTCTCTAATAATTAGCCATGGTGAACATCTTTTCATGTGCTTCTTGGCCATCTAGCTGTCTCTCATTGATTTTGAGGGGCTTTTTAAGAAAATGTCTTTCAAAGCTTTTAATATCTTCTTAATTTTTCTGAAGTTTAATGAAAATATATATGTGTGAGACTTTTAAAATGTGAAGCAATGGGCAGTTGATGAGCTCTTTCATTCTAAAAATTGTATCTCATGGCAAATCTGTTTTTGTCCTTTCCTTTATTTGTGTGAAACTCCAAATACTGGAATGATAAGGGCTAAATGCTGGGGTACCAATGTCCACCCTAAAAGCCTTGGATTGCCCCTCCCCACTCCCCCAATTTTTGGATAAGACAATAGGCAAATTAAGAATAGATTAGATTTTGCTAAGATAAAAAACAAACCAACCAAAAAACTTAGTGACTTTAACAACAGTAGAGACCAGGATCTTTGTTCCACATCTGTTCACTCTGGGTGTAGGCTGATAAAGCAGCCAGCATCTCAGTGTTGCTGGCCTGTGATTGATGGAATGAGAGCTGTGGCACACTGGTGGGTGAATTTGAGTTCTGGGGTAATGGTTGCTAAGCTGGCATTCCCAGATCTTGTGTCATCCTGCTGGTGGGTGGGGTTCCTTCCTGACATGGCTACTGTGGGTTTTGGGGTATCTCAAGGCTAGTGCTGACACATTAGTGAGTGGGGCTGGATCTTGGGGTGGCAGGCTTGTGGTCCCAAGATGTCTCAGAGCTGGTGTTGGCTTGCTAGTAGGCAGGGCCAAGACAAGGTGAACTCGAGGCTCATGCAGGCCTGCTGGTTGGTTGGCTGGGTCCTGACCAGCTGGGCTGTGGGGCTGCAGTGATCCTGCAGCTTGTGTCTACCTGTAGGTGGGTGTGGTCAAGGCCCAGGGGATCATGGGTGCCAGGTGGAGCCAGGTCCTGTGATCTCTGGAAGAAGGGTCCTAGGGGTCCTGGAGCTGGTGTTGTCCTGCTGGTGAGTGGGCCCAAGTCCCAAGGAGGATTGCTGAGGGGTCCTGAGGTGTCTCAGAGCTAGTGATGGCCTGCTGATGGTTGGGGCCACAGCCCAGGAGGTCCCCAGGCTGGTGCCAGCCTGCTAGTGGGTGGTCTCTGTTTTGGCATGGCAGGCTGTGAGGCTGCAGTGGTCCCAGGGCTTGTATACTCACTTTGTTGGGTGAGTCTAGGGCCCAGGTTGTCCTGGGGCTGATGCCTGCCCACCGGTGGGTGATGTGGGTTGTAGGGTTAGCAGTGGCACTCTGATGAGCAGAACCAGGTCCCAGGGTTTCTGGCTGTAGGACCCTCGTGATCCTGGAGCTGGTGTTGACCTGCTGGTGGGTGGGGCTAGGGCCCCACAGGGTCCTGGGGCTGGTGCCTGCTTACTGGTGGGTGGGCCCCTGGCCCAGGAACTCCTGAATCTGGTGCCTGCCCACTGGTAGGCAGAGCCAGGTCCTGGGGTCTCTGGCTGCAGGCCCTGGGGGTGGTCCCCGAGCTAGTCCTGAAGCACTGGTGTAGGACCATGGCCTGGGTCCTCTGATGGGCAAGACCATGTCCTGGGGCAGCTATGGGCTCAGGGGGTCTTAAGGAAAACTGTCTGCTGGTGGGTGAGGCTGTGTCCCCACACTTTTAAGCTAAAGGGAGGATTTCAAAATGGTGCTTACTAGCACCAGTGTCCTCAAGGTAGAATAAGCTCCCAAATATGGCTGATGCCAGTGTCTTTGTCCCCAGAGTGAGCTTCAGTTGCCTCCTGCTTCTAGTAGGCTCCGTAATATCAGCAGGTGTGTCTGACCCAGGCTAGGGAGCTTGACGTGGGTCTCAGAACTGTTGCTCCTTGGGGAGACCTCTTTTAACTTTTCATTATCCTCCTATTTTTGGGTCGCCCACCCTGAGGGTATGGGTCTTGACTATATTGGGTGTCTGTCATTTCTTATCAGCCTTGTTGTGGTTCCTTCTTTATATCTTTAGTTGTAGATAATCTTTTCTATTAGATTCCAGGTTTTCTCATCAACAGTTGCTCAATAAATATTTGTAAGTTTGGTGTGCCCAGGTGAACAGGGGAGCTCAGGGTCTTCCTACTCTGTCATCATGGCCACCTCCCACCTACTCTCTTCTTAAATACCCAAGAAGCACACTTTTTTTTTTAATACACCACATTTTCATAGATTGTAACAGAGATATGTTCCAAATATTATTGCAGTCTGTGGAAGGAGGTATAATCACACCAGAGAAGGCTCCAGAGAGATGGCAGCATTTGAACTGGGTTTTCAAGTGGAAGTGGAAGTTAATAGGGGTAGTTAGAAGTGAGAATCGTGTGTTCAGGCACTGAAATGTGTTGTATTTGGATAACTGTAGGTAGTTTGGTAAGACCTGAGGTAAAAATTGCATTTTTTGGTGTTGGGATGGGAATGGGAGGGAATATTAAGTTAGATTTAGGTAGAGGTCAACTCCTAATTGATGTCATATGTCTTCCAAAGGAGTTTGTATTTTATTTAATAGGCAATGAGGAGTCATGGAATGTTTATAAACCAGAAAATGATGTGGTTAGGGATAAATTTTAGAAAAATAAGATAGCATGCAGGATGGATTGAAGTGGATGGAAACTCAAAGTAGGGAATCCAGTTGGGAACCATTTAAATAGTCTGGGGCATTTGAAATTCTGAAGCAAGAAAGTAGCACTGGACATGAGAAGTGGAGAATTATAAGGTATTTAAGAGCTAAGTAGGCTTGTCAGAATTTGGTAACTTAGTGGCACAAAAGACTCTAGTTTAGGTGGCTAGGCCTCTCTAACTAGGTCTTTTTTTTTTTTCACACACACACACACTGTATTTTATTTTTACAAGAGATAAATAGACTGACACCAAGCACTGTAAATGGATGACCACAAGAAAAGCAACAGTGATTGTAATTACCAAACACGAAACACACTCACACTATGTCATAATATTGACATTCAGTCCAGGAATCCTCCACTGTAACAACTCCTTTACTTTGCAGTGAAAATTGATTTGTATATTTTTTGCCTCTGAGTCCTTGTGGGATTTTTTTTTTTTAATTCAAACAGAAAGTCACAAAAATTATAATCATCCTCATCAGTTCACTCAGTCCCATGTAATTAATTTTTTTTCATCTTGTTCTTTTGTTAGCACTTTTACGAGTTCATCAGTTTTCCATTAGAGTTCTGAAAATGCTTATTCATTCAGTTCAGCAGTACAGTTACCAGAAATCTGTACTTGACATGCAGAATCAAAAAGGAGAAGAATATATTGAAATATAGATAATAATTATTTTCTTGGCATGTGTTTAAGACATCTAGGAATGGGTATCAAATGGCACGTGGAAATTTGGACCTCACAGAATATAAAAAGGCATGAATTTTTTTTTTTTACTCTTCTCACTAATTTTTTTTTATTTTGGAAAATATAGTTACTTTTAATAAATATAATTATTTTTATTCTTTTGCTTTACCAGCTTTTTTTTAACATCTTTATTGGAATATAATTGTTTTACAATGGTGTGTTAGTTTCTGCTTTATAACGAAGTGAATCAGCTATATGTATACATACATCCCCACATCTCCTCCCTCTGCCGTCTCCCTCCCCCCTTCCCTATCCCAGCCCTCTAGGTGGACACAAAGCACTGAGCTGATCTCCCTGTGCTATGTGGCTGCTTCTCACTGGCTATCTATTTTGCATTTGGTAGTGTATATATGTCCATGAAAAGGCATGAATTTAATAAAATCAGAGAAGTGAATAATTTAGAGTGTGATAAGTAGAGAAGTAAGGATGAAATTCTACAAACATATTTATGAGTCAGGTGAGCTGGAAAATCTTGAGAAGGAGTAGAAAGAGAGAAAGAGAGTGAGCAGGAAGTCAGTGGAGCATTGAAACCCAGAGAAATCTTGAGTTTTAAGGAGACAGAATATGACAGGTAGAACACATTGAGATTGGAATGTCATCAAAAGCAGTTTTTGGAGAGAGGTGGAGATGAAATTTCAAGAGATTAGAAGTAATAGTAGGAAAGCACGTGGTAATTGAGCACAGAAAAATTTCAAGAAGGTTTGCAATAAAAGGAGCAGAGAAAATGGATAAGGGGCTATATTTTAGTTCAGGGAAATTTAAGTATAGGCCCGTCAGTAAGAACGAGTTCCTTCTTGCACAGCCGAAGCTGTTATCTGAAGTCAAAGGTTCTCCTCAGGGCTAACATCACCATCTGCTACACTGTTATGTCTATATTTACTGTGCTCCAGGTGTCTAATTGTTTTTTTTAATTGAAATGTATTTGACATATAATACTGTATAAATTTAAGGTGCAAGACATGTTAATTTGATACATTTTATATATTGCAATATGACTGCCATTGTAGTGATAATTATAATTTCTATCCTGTTAGATAATTATCCTTTCTTTTTAGTCGGAATAATTCTAGTCTCTCAGCAAGTTTAATGGTAACAATACAATATTGTTGCTTGTAATCACTGTTCTGTGCATTAGATTGCTACGACTTATTTACCACTTGTTGCAAGTTTGTACCCTTAAAAAACATCTGTTCTATCTCCCCACCTCCATCCCATGGTAACCATTATTTTACTCTTTTTAGGAGTTTGGCTTTTTAGATTCCACATGAAAGTGATATCATGGAGTACTTGTCTTCCTCTGCCTGACTTATCTCACTCAGTGTAATGCATTCAGTGTTCATCCATGTTGTCAAAAATGGCAGGATGTCCTTCTTTCTCATGGCTGAATAATATTCTGTAATTATTAATAATAATAATTTATATATGTATGTATGTACATTGTATTTTTTTTAAAGGTAACAAACTTGTATACTGAGGTAGATACCTTTTTTTTTTAATGTGACTCCATTTGGAAATAGGGTCTTTTTAAAAAAATTTTATTTATTTTGGGCTGTGTTGGGTCTTCATTGCCACGCGCGGGCCCTCTCCAGTTGCCGGGAGCGGGGGCTACTCTTCGTTTCCGTGCATGGACCTCTCATTGCAGTGGCTTCTCCTCTTGCAGAGCACGGGCTCTAGGCTTGCGGGCTTCAGTAGTTGTGGCACACGGGCTCAGTAGTTGTGGCTTGCGGGCTCTAGAGCACAGGTTCAGTAGTAGTAGTGCATGGGTTTAGTTGCTCTGTGACATGTGGGATACTCCCGGACCAGGGTTTGAACCTGTGTCCCCTGCATTGGCAGGTGGGTTCTTAACCACTGTGCCACCAGGGAAGCCCTCCTCTGCCCATTTTAAAATCAGATTGTTTGGAGGTTTTTTGTTTTTGTTTGTTTGTTGTCTTCTTTTTTTTTTTTTTTTTTTTTTTTTTTTTTTTTTGCTGTTCTGTTGTATGAGTTCTTTACATATTTTGGATATAAACCTCTTATATACGATTTGCAAAATGTTTCTCCCATTCAGTAGGTTGTCTTTTCATTTTGTTGTTTCTTTTGCTGTGTGGAAGCATTATAGTTTTATGTGGTCCCAGTTGTTGAGTTTTGCTTTGGTTGTTTGTGCTTTTGGTATCATATCCCAAAATTTTTTGCCAAGACCAATGTAGAGGAGCTTCTTCCATACATTTTCTTCAAGGATATTTATGACATCAGGTCATATGTTTAAGTATTTGATTCCCTTCGAATTTTTTGTGAGTAGTGAAAGATAGGGGTCCAATATCATTGTTCTGTATCTGTTTATGCAGTTTGCCCAACATCATTTGTGAAGAGACTTTTCTTTACCCATTGGGGGTTCTGGGCTCCTTTGTTGAATATTTAGTTGACCATATAAGTAGAGTTTTTAATTCTGGGTTTGTATCCTATTCTGTTGGTTTTTGTGTCTATTTTTAATGCCAGTACCATACTGTTTTTATTACTGTAGCTTTGTAGTATAGTCTGAAACCAGGAAGTGTGACACTTCTGGTTTTGTTCTTTTTCCCCACAGTTGTACTGGATATTCAGAGTCTTTTGTAATTCCATACAAATTTTAGGATTGGTTTTTCTATTTCTGTGAAGAGTGTTATTGGTATTTTGATGGGGATTGCATTGAATCTATAGAAGACTTTGGGTAGTATAGATATTTTAATGTATTAATTCTTCCTATCCATGAAGAAGGGGTGTCATTCCATTTGTTTGTGTCTTTTTTGATTTCTTTCAGTAAAGTCTCATCATTTTGATTGTTCATATCTTTCACTTCCTTGATTAATAGATACTATTTCATTGTTTTTTTTTGATGTTATTGGGAATGGGCTAGTTAGTCTTTATTCCTTTTTCTTATGTTTCATCTTTAATGGATAGAAATGCAACTGATTTTTGTATGTTGATTTTATATCCTGCAAGTTTACTGGAATCATTGATTAGTTCCAACAGTTTTTTGGTGGAGTCTTTTTATTTATTTTTTATTGGAGTATAGTTGCTTTACAATGTTGTGTTAGTTTCTGTTGTACAGCAAAGTGAATCAGCCACACGTATACATAGATCCACTCTTCCTTGGATTTCCTTCCCATTTAGGTCAGCACGGAGTATTGAGTAGAGTTCCCTGTGCTATACAGTCTGTTCTCATTAGTTATCTCTTTTATACATAGTAGTGTATATATGTCAGTCCCAATATCCCAATCCATCCCAATCGCCCTCCGCCCGTGATATCCATATATTTGTTCTCTACGTCTGTGTCTCTATTTCTGCTTTGCAAATAAGTTCATCTATACCATTTTTGTGATTTTCTATGTACTAAATCATATCATCTGAAAATAGTAACAGTTTTACTTCTTCCTTTTCAATTTGGATCCCTTTTATTTCTTTGTCTAGCCTAATTGCTCCAGCCAGGATTTTCAGCACTATGTTGAATAGGAGTGTGAGAGTGGGCATCTTTGTCTTGTTCCTCATCTTAGAGAAAAATCTTTCAAATTTTCTCCCTTAACTATAATGTTAGCTGTGCGTTTGTCACATATGGCCTTTAGTATGTTGAGGTATGTGTTCCTTCTACAACCAATATGTCAAGTGTTTGTACCATTAAGGGGTGTTGTATTTCTGTCAAATGACTTCTTTCTACATCTATTGGGATGATAATGCGATTTTTAAATTTCATTCTATTAATGTGATGTATTACATTAATTGATTAACGTATGTTGGAGTATCCTTATATACCAGAGAACATCCCTCTTGGTCATGGCGTATAATATTTTAATGTGTTCTTAAATTTGGTTTGCTAATATTTTGTTGGAATTTTTGCATGTATAGTCATCTGGGATATTGGTCTAGTTGTTTTTGATAGTTGGGTGAAGACACCCAGGATAGCTTGGCTCTTCCACCTCCCTTCTTCCCAGCCCTGTCGCTAAACCCAGCTCAGTTTCCACCTGGCCCTGTTCTCCAGCTTACCATGTTTCTTATTACCAAGATCTTTTATTACAATGTGACTTTTTACAGTTAGTAATAATGTTTATTTACGTGAATTTTTGGATGAATTTTCTCCCCATGTTCTTCTACAGTTTTGCTGCTTGTATTTCTCATCATTGTATCCATAGCGTCCCACAGTGTAAAAACTTTGAAGTTCTGGCAATATTCCTCACACATTAGAAATCCTCTTGATGCCAAGTTTCTCTAGGCACTCTTGAAATCATCAGCATCAGAATGATTGAAATTCTGAGATAAGAAGCAGAGGCTGAACAACTCTTAGACTGTGACTATTATCATTTCTATATCCAAATATTTGTGGAGTCAATAGTATAAATAAGACTGACAAGGAACAGAAGGTTAGAGATGTTACATAATGTGCCCAAGTTGGGGAGCTGTGATGTGGACCCAGGTGGTCTGACTGGAGAGCCTGGCATCTGTATTATGTACTCAATGGTCTTACCTCAGTCAGATATTTGAGGTTCTATGGATTAGAAGGACAGGGAAGTCTGAAATCAATCTGAACACTAATCTTTTTAGTGGGTTTTAAAAAGTTTTGGTTAGCCTTTTATTTTATTAAGGAAAACATTACTTAATTAAATACAATATCTATAGAAACCAGATTGTCAAGTAATATTATTTCCTAATGTTATTCTGACTTGCCATATCATTTGCCATAAGAATGAACCTATTGACAAAGTTCTCTGATAGTATTTATAGAAATCTGTGGTTCAACCCTATAAGACATTTGATATCATCAATATGACTAATAGGAATAGAATTTCCTGTAGTAGAAATTGTCCTAATAGTGGTTGTGATTATCAACCACAATCAATGAAAACTATTGGTTATCAGCTGTGTACAGCCATAGAATCTGGATTTGAAGAGAAAATAAAACATTAAAAAGTATAGCCTTCAGAAAAATTGCAGTTGAGTTGGAATCATAGTGTATGTTACAATAAAACATGTTCAAAAAACGGGTTAAATAAAAAAATTGAACCAGTAACATGCATCTAAATTGGGTTTTGAGAAGTATAATTCAGAAATAACCTATACCAGAACTGTCACACCAGTCATCTAAGATGCCCCCAGGTAGCGTAATGCTTGCTGTATGCTAGAAACAGGTGAGATTCTGAATTAGAGTGGGTCCTGAGTGTCAGTATTTTAAAACAAAACTAATGAAACTTCCAATAAGGGTTTCTAAATGAGTCGGTGTTGAGAATCATTATTCTGGAGTATATATTCCAGAGCATGAGAGAGCATATCATCTTTGTATCCTCAGCACCTTACAAAAATCTCATTCACAGTATTTCTGAAGAGTAAGCCCTCATGTTCTCCTCCAGACTTGTCCCGCCAATCCCTGCTTCTAGTACCCTCCATTGTTGCCTAACTTGGGGAACTGCATCCCTCTGCACAATATTAAACTTCAAAAACCTGGGAGTAGTTGTAAATTTTGTCCTTTCTTTTTTAGTACACAAGTAAATCATGATGTTCTCTCCTTTTTCCCTTCTAAGTATTTCTAAAATCAGTCCACTCTTCTTTATCTAGCTTCCTATGCCAGTCAACAAAAAGTTCTCACCTTTCAATAGCCTCTTAATTGGTCTTCTTCCCTGTAGGTGTTCTATCAATAACCCACATTTCATCCAGAGTGTTTTTTCTGAAATGCGAATCCGACCAAACTGTTCTCTGCTTAAAAATCTTCAGCAGCTTCCAGTTGCCTAAACACCCCATGTCATCCAGAGAGGACTCCACGCTCTGGAGCTTTTTCTCTTCAGCCTCGTCTTCCACTTCATCTCTACCTACTTATCACCCACCCCTCAAGCCATACTGAACTCATATTCAGCTCCCTCGTTTCTTGCATGCACCTCTCAGCTTTCACACACCCTCCTCTATTTGAAACAGTACTGCTACCCCTTTCCCTCAACTCAAAATCATGGCAGCCTTCTCTGGCCACTCAGTCTAGGTTATTCCTAGCCAGTAGTTCCATCAAGGAAGGAATTGCTTTTTATCTTGTATAAGGCTCTGCTTCTAACACTTTACTTGAATAAAGAATTAGTAAATGTCTTAAATGACAAATGATGCAGATAATTAGGATCTTAAAAGCTCTAGGCCAAAATGAGGATTATGATGACTGGGAAGATGATTGTGATAGTAATTCATAATACTAATGGAGAGCATTGTTGAGAACGTACACAGTACTGCGCCCTATACATTAATTATATCACTGAGTCATCATTACAACCCTACTGTGCCGTTACTATTACTCTTTTATGGATGAGGAGACTGAAGCTTGGAAACATTATGTAATTTGCACAGGGTTACAAAGCTAGTAAGTGGTAAAGTCAGAATCCAAATCTAAACAGCAGATTGCAGTTACTACTTGGCTACACTGCCTTCATGATAAGGACTAAGTCAGTAGTTATCAGATGTAGGAATTTTACAGCTTAGTAAAATTTTGAAATTAAAAAAGGAGGGATTAGAATGCATATATGACATGTAACCTAAGTTTATTAACAATTTCGCTATTTGTAATAGTTATCATCAACTATCCCATAATTTCACAAAAGATAGATCATTGTTTCTTAAACAATTCTAAACAAGAAAAGAAACTATCTGGAAAAGAGCAGTCGTTCTCAATATGGGAAATTGCCAATGTTACTCCAATCTTGGTCCGTTATGCACTGTCCTTATATCAATGAAAATGTTACAAGTAACCTTTAAAGACATGTTAGGGTCCTGAGATACTCAAGAACTATTATTATTATGATAAAGCATTTTGAAAAAATAAATCCATGCACCTAAGAAGCTCAAAATTTGAAAAAATTTCATGAGTATGCATTTTGGTAAATATATTTTAATGTACTAATAATTACACTGTATAGTCAGATGGCTGAGTCCAGATTTAAACTTTAAGACATTTGTGGCAGAAACAGAAAAACTGCCTAATTTATCATTACAATAAATGTATTGAAGAAGTGTTAGGTTAAATGTAGCACAAGTGACCCTGGTATATGCTGATTTTTAAAATTTTCATTATAATAGATATGAACCTGTGACATGATTACTAATTATGGCAAATTATATTGGCTTTCCAATTATGCAGTAATGTTAAATTTATTTCTTAAATACATTTATTTAAAAAAGAGTCCATTTAAATAAAAATTCTATTAAGCAGCATTGTCGATTATATACCAATTTATAGAAAATTGTGTTGGTGCTTTGTGAATAATAACCCAACTTAAAGATATAATGAATTTGAGAATCAAGAAGTGCCCAAGACCTTAAACTTATTAGAACTTCATACCAGTAACTAAAAATTTTCAGTGGTCACCCAAAACTAAAGGTCAGAGATAATATGCCTTTCAGATCTAACATTCTAAGGCCTAGTTGAGTATACTGCAGAGAGAAGAGACTGTCAATATGCATCTGTGAATGTTCAAAAAATTTTTTTTAAATTCTAGGTTTATTACTCTAGGAAGTAATGGGGTGAATGTGCTGCACTGGATGTTTGATTTTCCTGTCTGTTTTAAGTAGAGGTGTTCTGAATGTGTTTGCAGGCAGAGGGAAGAAAGCCTGTACAAAGGGGAGACTGAAAATGCTTGAGAAAGGAGAATTGATGAGGCAAGGTCCCAAGGGAAGAGGTGGGGATGAGATCAAGATGATTGATAGAGGAAATGAGGGTAGCTGGGGAGTAAGAGGATTGATTGAGGAGATAAATTGGTACAGAACGAAGCCAGATGTTCAAAAAGCAAATGTTATCCACCTCACCCTTTTAAGTAGGGTTTTCCTGTTAAAATGCCTTGATCAGAGACTAAGGGTCAGATTTTCCAGTAATCACCATCATTGGTATCCACATACTACATTCCTCCCCCTGTGTAGGTATTTTCGCTCTTATAGGAGTTCCCAGAATGAGAAGTAGGCTTACATTATATTAGATTCCACATAACATCAGGCTCATTACTTATTAGGTGAACATAGGGGGGCTGGTGGTAAGCTGGTCTAAAGGTAAAAGGCATATAACAGTTTAAAAAAACAAAAACAACTCTTTATACTGTACTTCACTGCCCTAGCTTCTGTTTGCTATAAACTAGCTAGGAGAGATGTTTAACTGTTAGTCAGATGTATAAAAGATATGCACGTTTCAGACATTCTAACTTGTTTCTTTCAAACTGTTTTCCCAACGTCTTTAAAGAAACATGGAAACATTATTTTTGCCTAGAAAAAAGTTTTTTCTTACATAAGTCAAAAGTCTGTTTTAATAAGTTTCTAAACGCTTTGATGGCAAAAGCACGTGTGAGAAGTGTCAGAGTCTCAAGGAGTTGCAATTTCATTTGTTTGTGAGTCGAGGTTTGTAATTGTAAAGGCAACTTTCATAATCCCAAATTTTACTTCCACAATCTAGAATCCTCTGCACTGGAAAGCCTGCTTTCTTAAACTGTATGTATGACAGAGACCTCTGTTTCTTTCAATTGGATTTTAAATAAATAATCAAAACTGGTGACTTTAAATGATAAACTTTTATTCTGAATATACTGTTTTTGCACAGGATTTAACACAACATTTTCCGGGATTATAAATATTTTTATAACAGTAATATACAAATTTTTACAAAACGTTTTTATCGGGCTAATTTCCACAAAAGTGTCAAGAGAACATAATAAAGGGGAGAAAAGATCTTTTGTTCACAAAGCCACTTGGCCTTTTGCATGGATGCACACTCAGCACTTCAATAAAAGTATCCCTAATAGTATGATCCAACAACATACAGCACAACAAAAAAGACAGCTTTGTCAGGTCACACTGTAAACCCAATTGGCATCTATTCAAGACAGTATCCCATTAGTCTCAGTGGAATTTCTTTGAGTTAGCCTTGTGAACTAGAAATAAAGTAGATGAAACTTGGTAAGGGTTGTCTAAGACTTTGAAATTCTGGAATTTTTTCAAGAAATCAAGAAACTTCACACTTTTGCTTTACTGATTTGCTCTTTACAGAAATGTACATGGAATAATAGCAATGTTAACATTCTGCTATGGGAAAGCAACACACATTCCAGATAATTGTAAAATATTTGAAACTGTGGGCAAGTGAAACCATCATTCTATGCTATGCTTAAAAAAAAAGGTCACAACATCCATTTTGTTACACTAGGTCAGACTCTGTACCTCTAGACACTTTAATGTCAACTAACATGATTAATGGAATAGTTCAGAGTTTTAATAAGACATAGAATTTAAGCTTTGGTGGAAAGATTTAAATGAGATGTAAAATACAAGAGAGCATCAAATAAGCAAGTAACACTTGGGTTGCAAAGGTCACTTAAAAGGGATACTGCCTATTTGAACCCTGTAAGGCCAGTTTTAAAGTTAATAAAAGGAATATTATAGGAAAACTTACAAATGGCAGCAACACTGTCTTGTTTTTTCCAAGTTAAGCAATGACGCCTCAAGCATTAGAAACATGAAAAAAGATCATACTAAAATCTTATAGGCCCACGACCTAAAAGTCTCTTCAATCAAACTTGCTAACTATGTCATGTTAAAAACCTGTTACAAATATGGACCACGATTGGTGTTTGGCAGTAATGCTGGTTGTTCAAATGAAAAAATATAAACAAACCATTGATGCAAAGTTCATTCCTGTTATTCAACAGCAATGCAAGACTTTTGATTCTGTTAGTGACAAAATACATTAAACTGCATGAGCACAGCAAAAATTAAGCAAAAGGGGTTTAAAAGCTTTTTTCTTGATCTCTTGTACTGTTTAGTCTTTGAAAATCAGTATTTATAACAGGCTGAAATTTAAGTTCTTGTCAACAATAGAACTCACAGAAAAATCCTAAATTAAAGATAACAATTGGATGGGACGAGTGTTACTGTCTTTCAAAAAATTACGCCAAATGCATGAAGACTAGTATTAGGCACGAGAACAACGTTCTAACCCAATTTATTAACGTATGTGTGGTTGTTATATGTTTATTTTATAACAGAAAACAAGGATCACGGCAAGACTCGTGCATGTAAATATACTTTGATGGCAAGTGAAATCAAATAGGACCCTGCCAAGAGATGCCAAGTTTAACTGTGATTAACACAACAATGTAGTTGATGAAAACATTATTTCAGTGACATTAGCCATGAAAATATATTTAATAGATTTTAAAGATAATTTTAAGGTAGTTTGTTGTATGCTGGAAGCAATTCAGTTGTTTAAATGTGCGTCGTTTATATACACAAACTAACATAACTGTATATTTCGATATCCCCTTCCCAACACTTTCATGATTTAGAATAGTCTAGCAAAAGTTAACAATAAGTTTTAAATATTTAATTAACAAACAACATGATTTAAACATATTGTTACTAGAGTGAAAAGTTCCACATTTTTTAAAATCACTTTGGTGTTTTCTAAAATGTCAGTACCAGTTACAAATGAGACTACAAAATCACAACAATGCATTAGAAATGGTAACTGATGTCAACTCTTAGAACAATAGCTGGCAAAGTGATTCCATTTTCCCCTCCCCCCATTTTTAAATAAAAAAATATTTTAAATAAGGAAATGTACACAAATGGTACCTAGGGTATATTGGTGGTGGAGGAAATTACAAATGTATGCAAAGCTAAAAACAAAACAAATAGACCTTTTAAACTATGCTTAAGAATTGGTTATATCTTTGATATATGAAGCATATTAAAGCATGCTGGATAATGTTAATAAGCTTTTTACTTAAAAATGGTATATAAGAAAATTTCCAGCATAGACACACACCAATATCTGGCATGTTTAAAAAAAGAACAAATGCATTTTACCATTAAAAATATCTGCATACTTCCAGCAGAATTATTTCCTATAATTAGAGTTACACATTCATTGTTTTTACCCTTTCTTCAAATACTGTTTACCCCTGAAAATAATCTTTAAAAGCATAAATAAATTCTGCTACCATATTACTCTATAATGAAATACCTGATTTACTACATTAACCATTTTCACTAATGAGGCTGTATAAAAACAATTTTGATTATTCACAATCAAGTATTCGTGTGCATACATATAGATCCAAGGTTTCCTATTTGTTCAGATTATTGTAAAACCCTCATCAAACTGCATGGAAATTTTGGTCAAGTGATCATACCATCTAAAACAGAGGGAACAAAAGCAGCAGCAGCAGCAAGTTTGGGATTGTACGTGCTGCTATTCCAGCGAATAAAGAGGAAACCTAGGGTGAATCTTCATTGAGAACATATATGTACTCTTCAAAAAATAAATGTGTCAAATCTGATTTATGTACTTAAAATATCTGTACATAGGTTTTCAGGCAAAAGCACGAATCTGTATAAAATCCATTAATTCCCATTTCACCATTTACCTAATCCAATCATTCAGCATTTACACTGCACAGTATATTCAGAGTAGTTTAACGACATTTTAAAAGATGACTTAAGTGCATTACATTGCAAGGTTCAGATTCTTACATAACAATAATGTCACTCAGTTAACTTTTCAATGGACTATACTCTACAGTAAGAGAAAAACAAACCGAAAGTTAAAATAGCAGCAGCATCATGCAAAATACCCTTGGTGACCAAAGTTCATTTATCACAAGAAAAAACATTTCCCCTCCCCCAACAAGCTTTCCTTAGAGCATTTGGAAATATCTGGCTAGCACTACAGAACTTTACTGTGAACAAAAAGAACATTACATCAAAGCGTTTATTAAAGGCTCACATTTATGAGGAAATATGTCGCATATTAATTCTACCCTCAAGCACCTTTAATTTCTTAATTATTTTCAAACAACCAATTCATTACCCCACCAAAACTTGGTCATCATTTGTGTTATATTTCTGGCGGAGAAGCCATTCTTCATAAAGCATTTTATTCATGGCGATTTTTTTCGTAGAAAATAAGCCATAATTTCTATTTTGACAGATTACATCAATGTTAATTATCTCTCTCCCTCTCTCTATGTATATGTTCAATAATAATTACTCAAAGCAGCAAATAATTTTGAACAGAAGAATAAGGAAAAAATAACTCTTTCTTTTCCCCTAGAGATTTTCTTGGTAAAAGAACAGGATTGCAGCAAGTCAGAATTCCAGGTCAAAATCAAGATAATTTGTATGATTCATAAACAACTGTGTGGGGAGCCCTTTTACATGTAATCACCAACAATGCAACAACAAATTCTCAAATTTTCCAATAGAGAGCATGTATATAATATTTTGCTTTGATGTTATATATAGATGATGCAGGGTTCACACTTAAGGATCTGACACCCTGACATGCAGCCAGCGGGTGCCTTAAGAGTCTGTGTCTTAGAGTGATGCCATGGGATGGTCTGAGCTAGTGGTCTGCTGATTCCACAGTTGACCCTCTTTTAATGCAATGGAGGGCTCATGTTTTGGCAGGGTCTGGAGTTTAATATGCAGATTTGGTTTTAGAAGGTCATAACTGGTAGTGTCTGCTGCCAGATAAAAGCCAAAGTAGTACACACTGGATTCCGATGATGGACCACAGGGAGGGACTTAACCCAGAAACACCCCCGCAGTCGGTATAATCCTCCTGTTGGAAAGAAAAGGAAAACAGAAAACTCCTGAAAAATATTTAGTAAGACATCTCCCAGAGCACGCCGTGTTTAGTCCACTTCTGAACTCACCTTATAAAGCTGCTTTAATTTGAATCCAGATAAATTACACTGTCCTAGATTTTACTGTTCAACAATTTTAGATAAAGCCGTTTTCCTAGTACTGTTTGAAGAATGCTTTACATTTTTAGTTGTAGATTCTGATGATTATGAAAGGCAATACTTTATGCTGTTTTGAGTGATATTCCAATTTCTAAATTTAAAAACCTTACTTTCACAGTATTAAATATCCTTCTATATTTATAAGTACAAGATATAAAAATAAAATTTCATAGTCTATTTTATAATTCCCAAGAATTATGATATTAGCAATTATGCTCAATAAGGCAAAGTCTGAGATTGGTAAAATAAATAAATTTGAGAAATGAACTTCTATTTTCCCTATCCCTTATATCCAATTTCAAACGTGAACATATCATGCTGCACATGTAGCATCTGGACCTTCATCAAGAATTAAAATGAAGAATAATGTAGGTGAACCCTAAAAGAAAGGACACTCTGAAAACCTATATCCAAAATAAAGAGTTAAGCTAGCAGGAGAGGTTTATCCTGTTTAGAGAACCATGAAATAGAAGCTACATATTTGCTCATTTGGATCCCCCTCTGTCTAGTGGCAGATCATTAGAGTCCTTGCTAACACAAAATTATTCTTTACCTTTTATTCCTAGGTTCTGTATTCTGTAACATTTTCTGCATCCTCTGATTCCTTTAAATATACTGAATTTCATTAAAAAAAACTTCCTATCTTAAGAGGTACAAACTATTAGTTATAAAATAAGCTAAAAGGTTATCTTGTACAACACGGTATATAGCAATATTTTATAACTATAAATGGAATAAAACCTTTAAAAATTGTGAATCACTGTATTTTACACCTGTAACTTAAATAATATTATAGGTCAACTATACGTCAATTAAAAACAACAACAACAAGAAAACCTCCCTTCTAATTATTTTCCTAAACATCTTTCAAGAATTCACTAATCCAAGGTTCATCTTCCAATAATCAAAATAATAGGTTATGTAAGAAAATCAATAAATTTTCTAGTCTGAATAATTTTACAAAGACTCTGATCTCCCAGAGACTAAAACATTGGCTCTTTTTGCTCATTAGGGTTTAATACAGTGCCTGCCACCGAGTAAATAACATTTCCTTCTTGAATTGTATTCTAAGGCAGCAGAAGTCTGTTAAAGAGAATTCTGAGGAATAATATCTATTAAGGAAAATTTTATTTTTCAAATCCCAGAAGTGGGATTGCTGGATTATATAGTTATTCTATTTTTAAGTTTTTGAGGAACCTCAATATTGTTTTCCACAGTGGCTGCACCAATTTACACTCCCACCAACTAAGTGTAAGGATTCTGTTTTATCCACATCCTCGACAGCATTTGTTATTTCTTGTCTTTGTGATAATAGTCATTCTAACAAGTGTGAGGTGATAACTCATTGTAGTTTTGACTTATATTTCTCTGATGTGTACTGATGTTGAGTATTTTTTCACATACCTGTTGGCCATCTGTATATCTTCTTTGTAAAAATGCATATTGAGATCTTTTGCTTATTTTAAAATCATTATTTTTTTGATCTCGAGTTATATGAGTTCTTCATGTATTTTGGATACTGGCCCCTTATCACATACATGATTTGCAAACATTCCCTCCCATTCTATGGGCTGTCTTTTAATTCTGTTGGTTTCCTTTGTTGTGCAGAAGCTTTTAAGTTTGATGTAGTCCCACTTTTTCATTCTTGTTTTTGTTGCCTTTGCTTTCTTATGGTGACAAGTCCAAAAAGTCATTACCAACACCAGTGCCAAGAAGCTTACTCCCTATATTTTCTTCTACGAGTTTTATGGTTTCAGATCTTCAAGTCATTAATCCATTTTGAGTTGATTTTTGTGTATGGTGTAAGATAGTGGTCCAGTTTCATTCTTCTGCATATGGCTGTTCAGTTTTTCTAGCACTCTTTATTGAAGAGAATTTCTTTTCCCCAATGTATATTCTTGGCTCCTTTGTCATAAATTAATTGACCATATATTCATGGGTTATTTCTGGGTTCTCTATTCTGTTCCATTGGTCTCTTTTTTTTATATGCCAGTGCCATACTGTTTTGATTACTGTAGTTGTTTAATCTAGTTTCAAATCAGGATGTATCATGCATCCAACTTTGTTTTTCCTTCTGAAGATTGTGTTGGATATTTGGGTCTTTTGTGGTTTCGTATATGTATTTTAGGATTGTTCTAATTCTGTGAAAAACGCCATTGAAATTTTGATGGGGATTGCATGCAATCTGTAGATTATTTTGGGTGGTATGGACATTTTAACCATTCTTCTGCTCTATGAGCCCTGAATATTCTTCCATTTATTTGTG
This sequence comes from Lipotes vexillifer, assembly GCF_000442215.2. Taxonomy (NCBI): domain Eukaryota; kingdom Metazoa; phylum Chordata; class Mammalia; order Artiodactyla; family Lipotidae; genus Lipotes; species Lipotes vexillifer. The sequence continues at coordinate 190,443 of NW_006794161.1, read as the reverse complement.
TTGTCTTCAGATTCTTTAATTAATGTCTTACAGTTTTCAGTGTATAGGTCTTTCACCTTTTTGGTTACCTTTATTCTTAGGTATTTTATTCATTTTGATGCAAATACAAGTGGAATTATTTACTTTCTTAATTTCTCTTTCCGATAGTTCATTATTATGGTATAGAAATGCAAATGATCTTTGTATATTAGTTTTGTATCTTGTAAATGCTTTTCCTGTATCTATTAAGATGATCATATGATTTTTAGCCTTCATTTTGTTAATGTATGTATCACATCAATTGATTTGTGGATTTTGAACAATCCTTGCATTCCTGGAATAAATCTCAACTTGATCACGGTGTATGACCCTTTTAATGTGTTGTTGAATTAACCTTGATAATATATTGTTGAGGAATTCTTCATTTATTTTTTTCATCAAGGATATTGGCCTAAAATTTTCTTGTAGTATCCTTGTCTGGTTTTGGTATGATGGTAATAAGGCTGGCATTGTAAAAGTGAAACAGGAAGTGTTCATTCCTCTTTAATTTTTTGGAAGAGTTTGGAAGGACAGGTATTAATTGTTCTTTGAATGTTTGGTAGAATTCACCAGTGAGGCCAACTGGTCGTGGACTTTGTTTCTTGGGAGGTTTTTGATAACTGATGCAATCTTCTTACTAGTAATTGGTCTGTTCAGATTTTCTATTTCTATTTTTTCATGATTCAGTCTTGATAGGTTGTATGTTTCTAGGAATTTACCCATTTCTAGGTTGTCGAATTTTTTGGCAGTTTTTACATTGTCTTGCTATTTCTCCCTTTAAGTCTGTTAATTTTTACTTTATATATTTAGGTGCTCTTATGTTGGGTGCATATTTACAAATGTTTATATCCTCTTGTTGGATTGACCACTTTCTCATTATGTAATGACCTGGACTGTCTCATTACAGTTTTTAAGTCTATTTTGCCTATGTATACCCACCCCAGCTTTCTTTTGGTTTCCATTTGCATGGAATATCTTTTTCCATTTCAGTCTGTGTATGTCCTTAAAGTTGAAATTAGTTGACTCTAATACACAGCATAAAATCATCTCCTGTTTTTTTAATAGATTCTGCTACTCTATGTCATTTGATTGGAGAATTTAGTCCATTTAACATTTAAAGTAATTGTTGATAGATGGTAATTATTATTACTACAATTTTGTTAAATTGTTTTTGAGCTATTTTGAAATTCTTTTGTTCTTTTTCTCTTATTGCTCTCTTCATTTGTGAGCTGATCATTTTCTATAGTGGCATGCTTAGATTCCGTTCTCTTTATCTTTTGTGTATCTACCATAGGTTTTTGCTTTGTGGTTATTAAAACAACTGTTATGAATATAACATATTTTATGTAAGCCTCATATTTAGTATTATAAATAAGTTGATAAGCCTCATAATAAGTTGATAACAACTTAAGTTCAAATGCATTCCAAAATCCTACACTTTACTTCCTCCTCCATGTTTTGTTTTTGATTTCACAATTTACATATCTTTAGTCTGTATATCCATTACTTATTGTATGATAGTTATTTTTACTATATTTGTCTTTTAACATTCATACTAGATATAGAAGTGATTAACCCACTATCATTACAATATAAGATTATTCTGAATTTAACTACATATTGGTCTTTACCAGTGAGATTTATACTTTCATATGTTTTCCTGTTGCTAATTAATGCTGTTTTGTTTCAGCTTAAAGGAACACCTTTAACATTTCCTGTAAGGCCAGTCTAGTGGTGATGAACTCCTTTAGCTTTTGCTTGTCTACAACTCTTCTTTTCACCTTCAAAGTGGAAGGACAGTTTTGCTAGGTAGAGTATTTTTGGTTGGCAGGTTTTTTTCTTTCAGTACTTTGAATATATCATGCCACTCCCTGCAGGCCTGCATATTCTGGTGGAAAGATCCTGGTAGCCTTAGAGGTTTCCTTTTATGTTACAAGTTGTTTTCCTTGCTGCTTTTAAGATTCTCTCCTTGTCATTTACTTTTTTTTAAAAAAAAATTTATATTAGAATATAGTTGATATACAGTGTTAATTTCAGGTGTACAGCAAAGTGATTGTTTCACATAGACATATCTCTACTCTTTTTTCAGATTCTTTTCTTATATAGGTTATTACGGAGCGTTGAGTGGAGTTCCCTGTGCTTTACAGTAGGTCCTTTCTGATTATCTATTTTACATATAGATCAGTGTATATGTGTTGATCCCAACCTCCTAATTTATACCTCCCCCAGCATTTCCCCTTTGGTAACCATAAGTTTCTTTTTGAAGTCTGTGAGTCTGTTTCTGTCTTGTAAATAAGTTCATTTGTACCATTTTTAAAAAATTCCACATATAAGTGATATCGTATGATATTTGTCATTGTCTGACTTATTTCATTTAGTATGATAATCTCTAGGTACATCCATGTTGCTGCACATGGCATTATTTGGTTCTTTCTTATGGCCGAGTAATATTCCATTGTATATATGTGCCACATCTTCTGTACCCACTCCTCTGTTGATGGACATTTAGGTTGCTTCCATATCCTGGTTATTGTAAATAATGCTGCTACGAGCACTGGGGTTCATGTGTATTTTCAAAGTATGGTTTTCTCCAGGTATATGCCCAGGAGTGGGATTGCTGGATCATATGGTAGCTCTATTTTTAGTTTTTTAAGGAACATCCAGACTGTTCTCCATAAAGGTTGTACCAGTTTACATTCCCACTAACAGTGTAGGAGGGTTTCCTTTACTCTGCACCCTCTCCAGCATTTGTTTGTAGACTTTTTGATGATAGCCATTCTGACTGGTGTGAGGTGATACCTCACTGTAGTTTTGATTTGCATTTCTCTAATAATCAGTGATGTTAAGCATCTTTTCATGTGCTTTTTGGCCATTTGTATATCTTATTTATTTTTAATGAATTTTTATTGCAGTATAGTTGATTTACAATGTTGTGTTAGTTTCTGCTGTACAGCACAGTGAATCAGTTATACATATACATATATCCACTCTTTTGTAAATTCTATTCCCATATAAGTCATTAGAGTAGAGTTCCCTGTGCTATAACAGTAGGTTCTTGTTAGTAATCTCCAAATTTATCCCTCCTGGCGCCCCACCCCCCCATACCCCATGGTAACCTTACATTTGTTTTCTATATCTGTGACTCTATTTCTATTTTGTAAACAGGTTCAATTTGTACCATTTTTTTTAGATTCCACATATCATCTGTATGTCTTCTTTGGAAATGTCTTTTAAGATGTTCTGCTCATTTTTTGATTGGGTTGTTTTTTTTTGATATCGAGCTGCATGAGCTGTTTGTCTCTTTTGGAGATTAATCCCTTGTCTGTCACTTTGTTTGCAAATATGTTCTCCCATTGTGTGGGTTGTCTTCGTTTTGTTTATGGTTTATTTTGCTGTGCAAAAGCTTTGGAGTTTCATTAGGTCCCATTTGTTTGTTTTTATTTTCATTACTCTAGGAGGTGGATCCAAAATATCTTGCTGTGAGCTATGTCAAAGAGCGTCCTGCCTCTGTTTCCTCTAAGAGGTTTATAGTATCCAGCCTTACATTTAGGTCTTTAATCCATTTTGAGTTTATTTTTGTGTATGGTGTTAGAGAATGTTCTAGTTTCATTCTTTTACATGGAGCTGTCCAGTGTTCCCAGCAACACTTATTCAAGAGACTGTCTTTTCTCCACTGTATATTCTTGCCTCCTTTGTCATAGATTTACTTTTGATAATTTAATTAAAATATGTCTTTGTATGGGTCTCTTTTACTTTAATTGAAATATATTTGAAATGTAACATTGTGTAAATTTAAGGTGTACATGTTAATATAATTTATGTATTGTAATATGATTGACATTAAAGTGATAATTAGCACCTCTATCACATTACATAGTTGTCCTTTTTTTAGTAGTTGTAATAATTCATTTTTAATCTCTTAGCATATTAGATGAATATAATCGTTTTCTATATTCACTGTACTGTGCATTAGCTCTCTAGGGCTTACTACTTGTTGTAAGACTGTACCCTTAAACCTCTGTCTTATCCCCTAACCCCCATTCCACGGTAACCACCATTTATTTCTGTTTTTATGAGTTTGGCTTTTTAGATTCTACACACAGTACTTGTCTTTCTCACTTAGCATAATGTGCCCAAGGTCCATCCATGTTGTTGCAAATGGCAGGCTGTCTTCCTTTCTCATGGCTGAAAAATATTACATTGTGTAAGTATAAATCCCACTTCTTATTTTATTCATTGGTTGATGGCCATCTAGGTTGTCTCCATATCTTGGCTGCTGTGAATAACGCTGCAGTGAATGTGGGAGTACAGATATCTCTTCAAAATCCTGTTTTCATTTCCTTTGCACATATACCCAGAAGTAGAATTGATGGATCATGTGGTAGATTAATTTTTAATTATTTGAGAAACCTCCATATTGGTTGCAGTAATTTACATTCCCACCAACAGTGTATAAAGTTTCCCTTTTATTCACATCTCCCCAGCACCTGTTGTCTCGTCTTCTTGATGACATCCATTCTAACAGGTGTGAGGTGATAGCTCACTGTAGTTTTGTGTATCCCTGATGATTAGTGATATTGAGAATCTTTTCATGTGCCTCTTGGCCATTTGGATGTCTTCTTTGGAAAACTGTCTAGTTTTTCTGCCTTTTAGTTGGATTATCTGTTGTTGTTTTTTTCTTTTTGTCTTTGAGTTTTAGGAGTTTTTAAATATATTTTGGATACTAACCCCTTATCTGATACACGGTTTGCAAAATTTTTCTTGCATTCTGTAGGATGCATTTTCATTTGGTTAATTGTTTCTTTTGCTGTGCACAAGTGTTCAAGTTTGATGTAGTTCCATTTGCTGATTTTTGCTTTTATTGTTTGTGCTTTTGGTGTTATATCCAAAAATCACTCTCAATACCACTGTTGAGGAGCCTCCTCTCTGTTTCTACTAAGTTTTATAGTTATTAGGACTTGTGTTAAATCTGTGATCCATTTTGAGTTAATTTTTTGTGAGCGGTAAGATAGGGGTCCAATTTCATTGTTCTGCATGTGTTTATCCAATTTCCCCATTACCATTTGTTGAAGAGACTATCATTTCCCCATTGGGTATTCTTGGCTCCACTATCAAATATTAGTTGACTGTGTATGCAGGGGTTTAATTCTGGGCTCTCTTCTGTTAGTCTGTGTCTATTATGCCAGTATCCTACCCTATTTTAAAAATTACTGTAGCTTTGTAGTATAGTCTGAAAACAGGATGTTCGATACCTCTGGCTTTGTTCTTTTTCCTGAGAAATGCTTTGACTATTTTGCAGACTTTGTCACTTCATATAAATTTTAGGATTTTTTTTTTCTATCTCTGTGAAGAATGCCATTGGTTTTTTGATGGGGATTGTGTTGAATCTAAGGTGACTTTGAATAGTACAGACATTTTAACAGTCAGTTCTTATGGTCCATCAGCATGGATGTCTTTCCATTTGTTTGTGTCAACTTCGATTTCTTTTAGGAAAGTCATGTAGTTTTGATTGTACAGAACTTTCACTTCCTTGGTTAAAGTAATTTCTGGGTATTTCATTGTTTTTGATGTTATTGTGAGTGTGACAGTTTTATTTTTCAGACATTTCATCCTAGTGTATAGAAATGCCAACTGATTTTTGTATGTTGATTTTATATCCTGAAATTTAGTCAAATTGTTGATTAGTGCTAACAGTTTTTTACTGGAGTTTTTTATATACAAAATCATATCATGTGCAAATAGTGACAGTTTTACTTCTTCCCTCACTATGAGTTTGGAGGTATTGCCTCTTCCTCACTTGGTTTGGATGTATTTGGATAACTCTTATTTGTAACTCTCTGGGCTTCCTGGATTTGGGCATCTGTTTCTTTTCCCAGGTTAGGAAAGTTTTCACTCATTATTTCTTCAAAAAGTTTTCTGCCCTTGTCTGCTTTTCTTCTTCTGGGACACTATAATGTGAATTTCTGTCTGCTTGATGTTGTCTCATGAGTCCCTTTAGCTATCTTCACTCTTTTTTTTTTAATTCTTTTTTCTTTTTGCTCCTTGATGGGACGAATCACTGCCCTGTTTGTGAGTTTACTGATACCTTCTTCCACTTCATCCGGTCTGCTATTTGAACTCCTCACTACTGAGTTTTTCAATATAGTTATTGTAATGTATTCTTTGGCTCTGTGCCTCCTATTTGGTACTTTCTTGTGTTTTCTTTGTTGAAATTCTCAGTTCATGCATTCTTGTCCTGACAAGGTGACCATCTTTATGACCAAATTTTGAACTCTTTCTCATGTCAGTCACTCTTCTCTGTTTTATTAAGGCCTGTTAGTGGAGTTTTATCTTTTTCTTTTAAAACATATTTTTCTGTGTCTTCATTTTCCTTGACTCTCTGTGTTGGTTTTTCTGCATTAGATAAAAGAACCACCTCTCCCCGTCTTGAATTGGCTTTTTCTTCTTGGATCCCCGTAGTTGAGGACGTGCTAACATCTGTCAGTGTCTCAGTGGGGAAGACTTCAGTCAGCATCAGGTACAGGCTGATTGGAGGCTGGATTCTCAGGCAGCAGCTTTCAAAGCATATAAAAAGACCTCTTTCAGGGCAAGACTGAGAGACAGGCATTTCTCTCCACTCCCTCTGTCCTGAATTGAGGGAATAGCCAGTTGAGAACTATTTGTTTGCTATGGTCCAGGATCCTTTGCTGCTTGTGAATGCCAGCCCTGCTGGTTACCAGAGCCAAGTGATAAAGGGGTGTGTCCTTTGGGCAGCCACCTCAAAGGCCAGGATGCCAGGCGGGTTCACAAGCTTCTTTTAGGAAGGCACCACTGACCTGGAGTGGGACAGAGGGTCAGTAGGCATAGCCTACCCCTTCCCCTGTCTCCAGGGAGTCTTGCAGTAAGCCCCCAAAGCTGAGCTAAATTAGAAGCCTTACCTGCAGGCAATAACTTTTAAAGTATGCGAATAACCTCTGTCAGGAAATGATTGGGAGAAGTGCATTTCTCTCGGCTCCTGTTTCTCTGAGCTTTGGAAGGATAGCCATGGTGAGTCCTTGCAAATCTGTTAAGAATTGTTTCTTTCTTTGTTGGCTATAGTTCTGTGGGTCTCATGGACACAAGCGCCATTAGGCGTTCAGAGTTAGGAGTTTTGGGGGCCCACCCCCCCATGAGAGTCTTGGGGTGACAGATGTTCAATCTAAACCCTTCACTGCTCAGGGAGAAGCTGGGTGTTGTGAGTTCCCTTCTAATTTTACGTTGCTGTGCTCAGTGTGGGGTTTATGGAGATAAAGTTCCTCAGCCTTTTCTACCCATTTGGATGTATATTACGTTTGCCCAGTGCATAGGGGTTGCTCATCTACTTTCTAGATTTATATACTTTCTAGATGTCTGTCTTTCAGAGGGAATTGCTCTGTTTATAGGTGTAGATTTGGTAGGTCTGTGGGTTCACGTGAGCTTTAGGCGTCCTATGTTGCCATCTTGGACCAGAACCTCAATAACTCACACTTTATATCTTCAGCCCTGAAAGTTCCGCTGACCTCCACATTCATTGATCACTGTCACCTCTCCTTCAGATCCGCAGAAAGATCTCAAACTTGTCCCCAAATATTATTTTTCTGAATGACACTTCTAGGAGTAATGGATCAGGTCAAAGACAACAAGTCATCTGTGATTCCTCCTTTTTTCCCTCAAATCTAATCTATCAGCTTGTCCTCTTAACTCTAGCTTCAAAATATAGCCCCAAACTTACTACTTAACATATCATGTCCAAATTACCATTGCTTCTTGCCTACACTCCTGCAAAAGCTGCCTCACCTCTCTCTCGGCTTCTACTCTTGCCCTGTAACAACTTTTTCTGCAAAAAGCAGTCTTCTTAAAACCGTAAATCAAATCCTTTCATGCTCTTCTTGAAATTTCTCATAACAAAATCCAAATTTCTTATGAAGGCCTAGAAAGCCTTAGGTGGTCTGCAGCCTGGCTGCTTCTCCATCTTCATCCTATATTCCTCCCCCTCCCCTCACCACTCACACGGCTTCGATAACGCTAACTTTCTCTGCAACAGGTCAAGGTATTACTATCTCAGGACTTCTGCACTTCCTCTTCTCTTTGTTCAAATACCTTTCCCTTTAGGTAGGTTAACCAGGTAAAAAAACAGGGTGCTGAGTTACATATGAACTTGAGATAAAAAAATTATATTTTAGTATAAATGCATCTTAAATATCTCATGCACAGAAGAATGGCCTGATACATAGTAGGTGTACTGTAAGTACTCGATAAATGAGTAGTGTGTACTCCAATGAAGCACTGCATATACTGATTGGTTAGAAACACTGTAAACGTAAAATACTAACTTAAAGGCTTAATTGTCACTTCACCAGGAGAGCTCCCCAGTTCTAGTTAAGTATTAATTTGATGGAATGGAAAATTAGCACACATACAAGACCCACTGATGTATTAACGTCAAATACATCCTTATGTTCTAGAAATGTTATGGAAAGAAAAATATTCTCTCTGGCTCTGCTTCCACTGTTTTTATTTTTATATTTCTAGTGGGTTTTTTTTTTGTGTGTGTGTGGGGGGTTCATTTCCTCTGTGTGATGATGAGATATGTCTGTTTCAGTCTGGGAGGTGGTAGTTCAGAAGTCTGCATGTAGATTCACACTGAAAAATCTGTCCCTTCAGTTTCCTGATCATGTTTTCTCATGTGTTTTGCATGGGCAACCACATCTACCAAGACTTGTAATTATTATATGGAAGTAAATTATGAGATACATTCTAAAAATATTCTAAATCATTCTAAATGCATAGATGTGGGAGAAACCTCAGCATTTTTTCCTAACACCACGACCAGAAAAATCACTCTGATTTTTAAAGATTATTGTAGTATAAAGATTATTGTAGTAGATAATAATAACAGATTGGTAGCTAGTTTCAGCTTAAAATAGTAAAGGGATACAGTGCCAACATTATATACATATGTTTTAAAATATGAATAATTTAAAAATTTTAAAATTAAATAATTTTAAATGAGTAATTCTAAAATATGAGTAATTTTATTTGATTTCCTTCTAGGGATCTCTTTTAAAATACTCTTAGTAAAGATATCAACTAAGAACCCCTCATTCTTTTTTTCTTTCCCATTACTAATTAAAAGAAAAAGATGTCTAAACCATAGTTATATTCATGATTTCACCCCAAGGCTTACTTTTTAAAACCAGGTATGCTAGTGAGTAAAATCCTCTTCATTTTTCTCTTAGACAAGTATTACTAAACCCTTACTCTCCCTTTCTTTCCCCAACCAGAACCTGGGGTGACTAATTGCAAACAGTAAGAGTTCAAATCACTGGTAAGAACATCCACCAAATAATAGCTAACTTTTGAATTCAGATAGGTCTATACTTACGTCACCCACAGCAGCTTCAAAGAAAATGCATATTTCAAATTATTTAGGCAGGTAGATACTACACGTAACTCTTTTAATCGGAATAAGAGCCCTAACAAATAGTTTCCTACAGAGAGCCTTAACACACTTACCACATTAATTCATGAGGTAGGTTTAATGTACGTATATTTATACATACCTATACACACATTTATTCTGGATATTCATTTTTCATGTACCCAGTAACATGCATTTATCAGTTATGGTTGCAGAAGATAATGAACTTCCTCAAGAGTACATGTTATTGGCTTGCTTTACTTTCTTCTTTGATAAACTTTAGCTTTGTTTTTCTTTAACACTTAAATCTTCAAAACCATTATTTTATTATCCCAGAACAAATTTAGTTTTTTCTGACACTCCCTCTGCTTCTCCACTTTCCCCTCCTCTGATGAGCTCCCTGCATTTATAGTAATGGCCACATCTCCATCTAGTGGTTTCCTAACCAATGAATACCTGGACAGCAATGAAGAAGGAATACAACAAAAGTGGTCTAGTTACAACAATCATGATTCCAGACCATCAAAAAAGAAACTGCAAAACTGTAAATGGAACCCTGAATGTAAACTCAGGACCTAAAATATCTATTCAGTCGTACTGAGTATGTAATTCAGAAATTTGTCAAAGAGTAACAAATAATGATAATCTTCACCTAGATAATGTAAGTTATAGTAAAGCACTTCACTAAGAATATCAATATCTAAAAAAATCTAAAAACGCTGTTTAAACCATATCTGTTTAGAAAGGAAAATTAGATAATGAGCTTAGAAGGTACCGAATAATGCTTAATAAAATTGAAACATCACTAATTTTGTATTAGCATCTTCTGAAACAAAATTGATGACCAACTCTAATAATTGTCCTTAGGGTATTTCTTTTAAGACATTGTGAAGCATATAAAAGTTTTTTTCTCCACACTGACTTAATCTTTATACAAAAGCTTATGAGAAATTATTGATTTTTAAATAAATACAGGAAACTGATATGCTCTGTTCAGGATTAGAAACTTATGTAACATTTGAAAGCTGCTATTCTCAAAACAATATTACTACTGGCATTTTAATAACCTGGTTTCAGGACATTTATTATAGTGGATTTAGGGATATGGATTACTTTTTAAAATTTCAAGCCAAACGCAAAAACAAAGAAAAATTAGAGAAAGTGACTGACCATCCACACCACATGAAAACTTGCAGTAAAATGAAGATAGGAGCTGACATCATGGTACAGGCACGACTCGTTGTGCATATAAGTTGATCCTATTAATAACGGGCAAAGTAGCAAGTACAGGAAAAGGAAGGAAAACACAGAAGACATACAAGATGAGATTTCATGCAATTTGCTGGCAGTTAGCAGTTTATGTGAGCCTCCATCCAGAGCAGATTCACAGTGACCATTGCAAATAAGCATTACCAAAATATTCCACTGCCAAAAAAACACAAAACATTATTAGCACATTAAGCTACTGAGCAAAAGTTGTACTTTCACACACACTCCACTGTATAATTTATAGGAACGAGTATTGGAAAATTTTTGTCTTTGTAAAATTTGCATTATGCCTTGATCAAAAAGATAGTTACCTATGGTGAAAATATTGGGGGTAATGGTTTTTATATGATCTTTCAAGTGCATCTGAGTAAATTTAATCTCAGTCTTTGGTGACAAATAATAGATGAGGGAAGTTTCCCTAAGGAGTGATACTACCCTTGGGCCCACAAACAACACTCTTTGGGGAATGATTTGACGTGGCCAAAGCTCCTGAAGGTATACAGTAGACAGAACAACAGAACTCCTCATATCTGGATTTCATTTAACGCTCGCTGTAAAATGAAAAAAAATCAAGTAGCTGCAACTTTGAATCACTTTTCCCCTCAGAGAGGAATGATCAATAATAGTCCTTACAGAGATAACTGGGATTTATTGGCTAAAACATTTTGCTTTTTTAGCCTTATTCCCCATCACTGATTTTATTTCTTCTTTGCTCCACTTTATATTATCTACTTGCATGTTATGCATCTATGGAAATGCCTTATTCTTTTTTGGAACAAATGTGGCTATGTGTATTTGAGTAAATAAGTACATATTAGGTAAATCTGTTCTAAATAAACAACCACCTCTAGAAATGTACATTAATCGATAAATGATCTGACATGTTTTTAGAATAAACAGTTCCCCAGATGATAACGCTTTATGTTTGCAAGCCACTTTATGCAAAGAGACATGACAGACTGGAGAACTGAGAAATATTAATTTTAAAATTTATAAGTGGTGAGAAATTTTTATATGGGCTTTATGCTTGAGAGTAAAGCTTCTTAAAAATTAAAATAATTTGAAAAGCATAAAGCTGCTTCTATACACAGTAAGTCCAAATAGTGTTTATGAGAGAAAGACAGCTGACCTATAGGAAAAGTAGTAGTCATCTTAAATTACATACATTAAATATGCTTTGTAAAATTATACCAACTTACCCCTGTGTTATTGACCTGGCCAGGTTTCAAACAATATAAAAAGTAATACAATTAAGAGAAATAATACAAACTAATAGGTGGCAGAATTAGAAACCATGTAAAGTACAATTACAAACTAAGGGGACGATAGTGATTAAATACACTGAATGAAGACTAAACACAGAAAATGTTATAATAAAAATAACTGTTACATCTTCAGGATTGGAATATAAATGAAGGTGGGCAACTCATATACCATTAGTAATGTTTACTGTCAGTTACTGGTCATTAGAAAGTTTTAAAATCATCAGATTTGTGATCTTGGATTGTTAGTAAATTGGTCGGCATTGTGTTTGAAAGTACAATTTCTGTGGAAAGGACAGAAGAGGCAACTGTTAAGCTTATGCTAACCATGAAAAATACTGAAATAAAAAATCTATATACCAGCAAGTATGTCATGTTAATGAGAAACACTATGGTTATGGTTAAGACATTACACTGGAGTTAAAACTACAATTTGTCTCCTTAAATTATTGTGACCATTGAGTTATATATTTTAATACAGCAAATATTTGGTCTTACTTACCAAGGCATTGTTATCAAAGCAGACATCAGGTCCTTTTCTGTATCTGGGTTGCTTCACCATATCACAAGGATCTGGACCATCAGCTAAAGAAACTTGTTAAGGAATATGAAGTTACTTTTTTTTTTTACACAATTAAAAAAATACAATGCAACGCACTTATTTCTCAAAGCAAGCCAGAGAAACCGATGCCATTATTCTGGCCCCACACAACCAGTTCAAGTACTATGGGATTTAAAGTACTGAACTGCCACAAATTTTCTCCTGTCTAGGGCCTGTGTGAAGAGATCAACGCTTTACACAGCATGGTTGCTGGCACAGAGGAAGTACTCAGTAAATATTTGTACAATACAAGTGGATGAAATGTGCAAATGACGTAGCATATAAGACGGGGTCATACACGTAAGACCATAAGGGAGGGCCTGGGTGCCTCCTATTTAGCAAGACAGAAATAGAAACTAATTCCTAGTAATAAACATCAGTTCCAAACATAGGTGAGGACTATTTTTTTTTCCAGAAACAGCAAAAACTAGAGGCAGTCTACCGAACCTCTGCTTGCAATGCTTCAATAGTCATTTCACTGTCTTTTAGCATATTTGCTACCCGAAGTCTTTTTAGCATTACTGCCATGGCAGTTCTAGCATACAACAGCATTTACCTTCTTTTTTTAAGGCTGAATAGTATTCCATTGTAGGTATAGACCACATTCAACTCCATTTTTGATTACTGGCTGTTGACAGCTTTCAAGCCACAACAATCCCTTTTCCCTTCTGTCCCACACGTGGGCGAGCTGACAGGGAAGACTGAGTGTCCCCTCCTTTGGCACTGCCTGGAAGTTTGGGCCAACAAGCCCCAGGCAGCACTGGCAAAAGCCCAGAATGGTCCCCAACCACCATAAAACCCCGAGCCAGGTACTTCTCCCTGCTCTCTCTAGCCATTTTCAGGGCTACTTGGGAACCTGCACTGCTCTCTCCACAAAGACTCACGGTACCAGTATGAAGCCTTTCACATCCTCTTGGTGCAGGTATAGCAACATCAGTCTTGACATCCAAATGAAATTTTGTGTGGAGGGTCCATTCTGCCTCTGTGGATCTCAGCACTCTGTGATATTTTTCTTTCTGGGCACGAACAACGTGAAGAGGTTAAAAATGTACAGCTTTAAGATGGTTTTGCATTCCAAACCTCTCCAGTGTCAAAGGATACAAGTCTGTTCTGCTTGTATGAGCAATCGCGTGTCACAGGGACAAGTCCCTTTGCTCTCAACCATTATGAATATTAAGTTGGTGTTCATAAGTTTTTCTACGTGGAAGATTCTGTAAAATAAATATTTTTAAAAATCAGAAAAAATTATCATGAGAAAATAATAGATTTCAAAGATTTTTCCATATTAAAATGAAAGAAAATAGGACCTCTGAAACAAAGCATCACCTACACGAACAGTAACACTGAATGATTTTAGAAGAGAAAGATTACCATGTTTGATTAACATGGACATGCTATCTCTCAAATGAATACTAAAAAAATTCCAACAGATGTTTTAAGTGTGACCTTTGTTTCTTAAGTGATAGTCCTCAATGCAAAATAAACACCATCTAGTTGTTTCATTTTACATATTTAGGGAATTGTGGTATCTATCACTGAAAATGTGCCCAAGTTGCCTTATTTTACAGTAAAGGAAAGTAGGAGCACAAAAATGGCTCAGCATTTCCCCAAGTCATGGCAGACTAAAGTCTGGATCAGTTCAACAAACTTTCTGTGAAGACAGAAACGTCTTCCGCTTTAACCAGCATGGTAAACAATTGCCACATGAGGCTCTTGAGCACCTGAAGTGGTGACTAGCGTGACTGAGGCACAAAATTGTAATATTAATTAATGCCACTGATGATTAAAATTGCCACCTGTGGCTGGTCACTACTGAGTTGGGACAACACAGGCATAGACAGAATTATGGGCTTTGAATTCCATGCAGTGTTTTTTTCCACATCTTAAGCTGCTTCTACCTTCCACAATAAAAATGTAGATCTGTCATTAAAGAGTAATTTATTTTTCAAAGAATGGGATTTTTTATTTTAACCTATTGAAGTTGGGACACAGCATAAAGTTACACAGCACAAATGTAAGCATGATTTAACTTAATGTCTTATAATGATCTTTACAGTTTAACTTAGTCATTTTTTTTCTTTTTTGCGATACGCGGGCTTCTCACTGTTGTGGCCTCTCCCACTGCGGAGCACAGGCTCCGGACGTGCAGGCTCAGCGGCCATGGCTCACGGGCCCAGCCGCTCCACGGCATGTGGGATCTTCCCAGACTGGGGCACGAACCCGTGTCCCCTGCATCAGCAGGCGGACTCTCAACCACTGCGCCACCAGGGAAGCCCTTAACTTATTCATGTTTTAAAGTATATATTGCGATTACTGAACATCAATCAATGACAGCCCAAAGACTCTAAACTCTTTCTGATGTACCCATTAAACATGCCACAGTTCTGTTTCCTGAAGGTGATGTCCTGATATACTAATCTTGAAACAAGACGGTCTGCTTTTTTCTGAGTACATGCCTTACTCTGCCCCTTTCCTCTTCCTCCTCCTAGGATATACAGGTTTAATAAAGTAAGTCATAAAATCATACTGACCATGTCTATTAAAAATCTGTGCTAGTTTCAGTTAACCCCCTCCTGAAAATACGTATATTTTTAACTGTTATAGACTTCTTTTCCAAATCGCCTAGCAACTACCTATTCCATCCCTGTCAGCTGCTCAGATTACCTCACCTCCTCATCTTTCCTCTTCTCTCTGTTAACATTTCTTCTAGAACAAGCTGTCCTCAGCTACTGAAAACAAAGTGTCCCAACTCTGCCTTTCTGCTCCATTCTCAGGGATCCTGTGACATGGATTATCCCTTTCCTTTCAAAACTTCAAAAATCTCCCACCTTGCCTTTCTCTCTCTCATTACAACAAAATTAAACCTCTCCATCTCTTCCAAAATGTTTTCAAGATGTTTTATGGGTGGTGATGACTAACATTAAGCTTGATTTTAGGAAATGATATGTTCTCCTAGTTCTTTCAGTTTCAACTCAAAGATACATTCAATTCTAAATTTAAGTGAAGACTACAAGTAAAACTTACTAGCCAAGAATATTTTTGTTAATCTGTTTAGTAAATATAATTAATTCTAATCTTATCAGAGAAAATAATCTCTGAAACTATCTCGACATTAGAACAATTTTAATATGGATTCTTCTAGACAAAATACAATACAATCAAATTCCTCTATGTTCTGCCTAAAAGTGGGTATAATTTTTTTGATCACGTAATTATTACCATCGAAGGGATTACAACTTATCAGAGTTAGAATTAATTTTAAAAACCTTCAGAGAAACTGAAGAGCTCTGATTATGTTCAACTTAAAGCAGTTATTCAGATCTCTCACACTCAAAAGACAACCTCCGTTATTTTCTGTGACGATTAAAAAAGTGGATACAGGGCTTCCCTGGTGGCGCAGTGCTTGAGAGTCCGCCTGCCGATGCAGGAGACGCGGGTCCGTGCCCCGTTTCGGGAAGATCCCACATGCCGCGGAGCGGCTGGGCCCGTGAGCCATGGCCACTGAGCCTGCGCGTCCGGAGCCTGTGCTCCGCAAATGGGAGAGGCCACAACAGTGAGAGGCCCGCATAACGCAAGAAAAAAAAAAAAAAAAAAAAAAAAAAAAAAAGTGGATACAATTTCTTAGTCAAACAGGACTAGTCCAGAAATGAAGAAACAAATTACCTGGAACAGTTTCCACAGTCTAATACACCGCTGTATGATTTACTATCGTTATCGAAGAAATACTGGGTTTGTTCGGTAATGCAGCTCTGCTTTGATAGAGAGGCTGTGAAGTCATCATCTTCCATCTCAACTGTGGGGAAAATAAAGACCATCACCATGAGGGGACACTTCAGTCGGTCTCCCAGAGCTTTCATTTCTCACAGAGCAAAACAAATGTATGAGGGCAGGCACCTCAACTGGCTTGTTTACTCCGTGTGGCGTGTGGCGTAGTGGCAGCCCTTAAAGATGCCCAATAACTATCAATAGAATAAATGAATTTGAATACATTTGAGTTTGAATACAGCTGCAAAACAGAGGCCAATGTGACCTAGGAATGTTTCTAAGGCAGTAGGAAAGTTCTGACAAAGAGATTTCAACCTACAAAAGTGTTAAATGGACGATCTCTCTCTCTCACACACACACACGCACTTTCTGAGTTTTGAACTCGGAGCATCCAAAAAGAAAATGTTAATTATTATGACAGTATCTGAGCATTTACATACCTGCCTCAAGAAGTCGTGGAAAGGTCAAACTCAAGAGAAACTGCTGTAGAATAGACCTGAATTTTAAATATGAAAAAGTATTGATATTTTCCTTCATAGATTAACAAAAACCAGAGTATTTTGGCATGTACACAAACACGTTTCTTTTTCATCTTTTTGGAAAAAGTTGAGAGTTTGCTAATAGAAAGTTGAACATTTTTATATAAGTATTTCTTAAATTATGCAAGACATTGTCAATTCCCTTCTGTAAAAGAATTCATGAAGTCAGATGTGTTCAGGACCCAGTGAGGGACACATATGTGTCAAGACACCTAATACAAAATCAGAGCCAGCAGAAGTGTTAACTCTAAGAGGGAGAATGTCGTCATTCTGGTGCGCAGTTTTCACACTCAAGATTTTCTCCTTATTTTAGTTATTAAAGCTCTGTGGTAGGAAAAAAAAAAAACCCTAAACAAAAATGACTTTGTACCATGGGTTTACGAACTATTTACTTTACAATATAGAACATATTTGTAAATACATCATGTGGCATTCATGAAATACAATATACGTATTATATATAGGGCATATGGCATGCCCTATATATCAGTTTTACAATAAATGACAATTGAGCCAAATATTAGTAAAAACTCATCTGGAACTGAGTTTAGTTGAAACAAAAGTTGGGGGAGAGGTTGAGGAGAGGGAAGGTTCTGGCCAGAAAATAGCATAAAGACAATCAAGTATTTCACGATGACTATGAGCTTCAGAAAACCTATGTAAATTCATATACAAATGTCATTGTCAGAACAGAAAGCACCCTTTTTCACAGTTTTTTTAGAATAAATTGGATTTTTAATCTAACATCTTTGCTATTTTAATAAAATGGCATAATCATTTAATTTTCGCTGGGAAAGCCACATCAAGTGAACGTTATAGATTAATATACGTGGAATAAAACTTATACAATACAGTAGGGTAATGATACAAGAGAGAGAGGGAGGGAGGGAGGGAGAGAATGGACCCAGACACAACAGGAGGATTAGTTACTTGACTGATCAGACCCAAACAATGACAAATTTGATCTTCCAGACTTTCCACAGTGCCTCAATAAGCAGTTTAAATGTCTTCTTTTCATAGATGGCAGGATATAGGTAAGGGGAAGGAGGGAGGAAGGGTAGAACCAGTGAAAAGAATTAGATCCATTTCAGGAACATGATGCTTCTAAAATGATGCCAGCCTTTGTAAGAAAAATGAAGAGGTAGAAAGATAAGTCATCATGTCATGAATTTGACGGATGAAGACATTTAACTTGCATAATGAAGGCAATAAATAGTAACTTTTTATAGATCAATATGCCTAAAATGTAAGGATTGAGTATAATATAAACAAAAAATACAAATGACAAGAGTTTCAACAGTTCCAAAGATAAAAGAAGCCCCTGAAAAGGCTGAAGTGTGCCTGAGCATAATACTGTTTTCATATAAAAAGCTGAATAACTGTAACGGTTTTACAGTGATCATTAAGAAAAAGTACTTATGAATATTACCAATATGTGCTGTAGGAAATGAAAAAAACTAGTTCCCATAATAATTATCTACATGTCCATCTTTCCATCACATTCTTTACTATTTCACAACACTTTTCTCTCAATACCAATAAAACTACAATTTTGACTTACCAGGCAGCAGCAGTGGCCCACCAGCCAATGTGTAATATGTCTGCTATTGATGGCTACAGAATAGAATAAAAAAGTATTACATTAATCTACACTGAGTGTCCCTCGGAGAGAATGGAAGGGTGAGTTGCATATTACTGACCACGTATGCTGAGCGATGCCCTGCTCCTTGTTTTGGTGCAGCTCCAGGCTCACACACTGACTGATAATCATAAGATTTATTATAAGCATAAACTGATATATTAACCAGGTGTCTCATCAAACTTGGATCAATCTCTCCAAAAAATCTTCCAATCTGGTACAGAAAAAAATAATAAAGTGTCAAATGTAAGCCAAATATTAACACGTGAACCAGTACAAACAAAAGAAATGATACAAAGAAACAGAACTAAAACTACTGAGGAGCCTGAAAACAAAAGCAAGTAATAAACCAGTATATGATACTCTGAAAGAACTCCAGTGAGATTAGGTATTCTCATTTCTGAATGGCTCCCTGTGCTATTTGGAAGGAATGGACAGTTTACTAAGCCTTAAGTCACAATCCAATAAAAGAAATGGTGAAACTAGAAAAAGAAACTTGTAGGGACTGTGCTGAACTGGAGTGAGTCCCATCTATAGGGACAACCTCTAGCTCACCAATTCCAACCCATAAATATTGTAATTTAGGAAAACTGTCCAGTATTGAGAGATCTTTTTTGTTTGTTTTTTTAAAGAGAAGCCAGATACACAGATTCAGAAATGAAATTAGTTGGCAATTAATTCTACTTTGTTTAAAATCCTGTGTAAACCAAAGAGCCTAACTGTTGCCAATTTCCAAATTTCAGGTTAGAATTTTCATCTGTTTCAAACCAGCTATGTATTAGGACTGACATTATCAACTGATTAATATGTGAAAATTTTCTAAATTTCTGAGAGATCAAAAATAAAAAGTTCATATGATGTTAAAATCCTTAGCTCTATATTTTAATGGTAACCATACCAGAAAGTAAACTCAGCTAACAAATATAAGGAAAACTAGTTTTAGGATGCATTTCTTAATGGTTTATATTTACATTAAGAACTTCAATTATCAGTTTTTATAGTGGTGTGAAGGAGTTTTGTAATGTTCATCAGGGAAACACACTTTGGAAACCCTACTCCTTGCCACTTTAGGTACATACCTGGTTAGTGTAATCATCATGATTTGCCATCAAAAGAAACCCACCGTCATCTAGAATCACACAATCCATTACCTAGCAAAACAAAAATAACAGTTAATACACTTTTTTAGGAAGGTTAGGTTACATAATCATTACTCCATTATATAGATGATTATAACAATAAAAATAGGAGAAAAACTTAGATAACTGTATCTTCTCTTGAACATATATGCTAAGGAGATTCTGATGAAATAAATTAAGGGCATGCATATAGATTGCTGTCAAACCATCAAGGCTTGAAATTCCACCACAATCCGTCCAGTTAAAATAGTCAACTCAGGGACTTGCCTGGTGGTGCAGTGGTTAAGAATCGCCCGCCAATGCAGGGGAAAACAGGTCTGAGCCCTGGTCCGGGAAGATCCCACATGCCGCGGAGCAACGAAGCCACAACTACTGAGCCCACACGCCGCAACTACTGAAGCCCGCGCACGTAGAGCCTGTGTTCCGCAACAAGAGAAGCCACTGCACCACAATGAAGAGTAGCCCCTGCTGGCTGCAACTAAAGAAAGCCCACGTGCAGCAATGAAGACCCAACGTAGACCAAAAAAAAAAAAAAAGTCAACTCAGTCTGAACAAAAACATAAGAACAAACTAGAAATAATCTTTTCACCACCCCACTGTCATCTAAATGAACCAGGAAACTGGATAAACCAAAACATTTAATAATGTACAATTATTATTTTAAACACATACTTAAAATTTTGACAAGAAAGACATTAAGAAAAATCCATTTGGGGCACTATTCATCACAGGCTTAAAAATAAAAAGCAGCAGCATGAGGTTATTTATAACTATTTTATACTAAAAATATTTGATTGGATAATTTGAGATGTAAAAGCAGGAAACAAGACAAAAAAAATGCCTCTGACAGAGGAAAAATAATCATATATCCTAAAGTAGTCCCATCCAGTTTAAATTATGTTTAAATGCATGATTCAATTTAATAATTTTTATTGTATAAAATCACAAAAACATTGTTTTCAGATTTGGGGACGTAATGCATTCTATTTTTCTAATATGAAAGGAGCTTGCTAAAATCTTTGCTCTAAAACCAGCTGATACATAGTCTATGTAAAATGGATGTTACAAAAATAATTAAAATTACTGGCTTATGATTTCACAAGACTAGAAGTGAATAAAATGATATGAAACCCCTGCTTCCTTTAGAAATATATAGACATACATAAGAGGACTGAAAGAAAATAGTGGAATTTGTCATTCTTATTCATTATATGAATAATTTATCTAGTATCATTCTTACAGCATCTTCAGCTTGGAACAAAGCAAGTTGACATTTGCTTTTTCAATTTCTCAAACAGAAATGGAAGTAATAGAAGACAATGTAAAATCCAATCCAGGCAAGTAAAACTATGTAATACCAAGGTTTAGTTAAAAAACCTTTCTCACCACTATAAACACAGTGTGAAAAATTCAGATAAAGTGCAAAACATGAGGGAAGATTGCAATGATAATCAGTAAATATGCTTCAGTTTAGAAACTCTGGTCAGAAACAAATTTGTATTTTTATGTACAAAAGAATCTAACACAATTGAGACTGAAGCAAATACAGTCTATACTGATATGGCTTTTTAATGAATATTTTAAAATGCTTCTAATGTTTAAGGTTAGGAATTAAAAGCATATAATTCAAATTCTTATCTATGAATTAGTTCACAATTCCATACAATATCTTTTTAGCATTTTTTTTTTTTTTTTTTTGGGGTACGCGGGCCTCTCACTGTTGTGGCCTCTCCCGTTGCAGAGCACAGGAGCACAGGTTCCGGACGCGCAGGCTCAGCGGCCATGGCTCACGGGCCCAGCCACTCCGCGGCATGTGGGATCTTCCCGGACCGGGGCACGAACCTATGTCCCCTGCATCGGCAGGCGGACTCTCAACCACTGCGCCACCAGGGAAGCCCTCTTTTTAGCATTTGACTAAACCTTCCTGCATCTTTCTTTATCATTAGAGTCTTAGGAAAAGTAACACAAAAAATTGTACTTAAAAATTCCATTTTAAAGAGTTTTCTTACATCACTGTTTCTTTTACAGTCACAAACTGGACCAGCACACTGAAAGACAGAAATACAGTTATCACCTCATATTATCTTTCTAGTTGGATTTTAATTATATCCTTTTAATTATTACCATATTGTAATTAGAAATTTTATAATAATTAGTATAAAAGATTAAACGATAGTCTAGTCAATAGCTTTATCTTTACAAATTAGAAAATATCAGCCAATAAATATTTAAACTAGTATTTTAAATTATAATACTGAAATATTTTCCTTTTATTATTTATCAGTTGACTAAACAAAAAATTCTTTGAAAAAATGGTAATTAATAATTCTGCTTCAATGTAGTAGCACTGAAAATTTATTTTGTCACTGTATAAGACTGCTTTCTAAGATCAGTAAATGTAGCATAAGAATTTTTTAAAAAGTTATCTTACCGGATCCCTGATTGATGTTTTGGTGAAATTCTCTATCCAGGAATTTACATCAATTTTAATTCCAACAACTGAAACAATCATGTAAAGAAAAATTGACACATACATTTCAAAAATGTAGCTATAATTCTCATTTACCTTTCCTCTCACATTTAAAAATTCCTGAGCAGGCAAATGTAAGTTTCTTAAGATTAAAAAAAAAAAAATCTGTTTAATTGCAGATATACATTGAAAAGCTGATTCAAATTCATTTAAAAGGTGGCAAATTTAATTAGCTACAATATAATTTCTAGGGTATGATAATTTAAGTAATTTATATTCAATTTAATGCTATTTTATAATGTTTATTACAGACATATATTTCTTGGGGTTTTCATTAAAAAGTAATGCTAATAGCTCTTAAACTGTTATATAAACTTCGTTTATACACACATTTATTTACTATAACCTGGTCAATTAACTAATAAAGGAGGCTTAAAAAAAGGAGTGTCAGGAACAGCTTTATAAATGTGAGGTCATTCAAGGTGGTGGGTTTTAAGAGGCTTCCCTAACCTGACCAGTGCATGCAGTAGGTGCTTAAGAAATGTTTGCTGAGAATACACAATGGAGAAAAGACAGCCTCTTCAATAAGTGGTGCTGGGAAAACTGGACAGCTACATGTAAAAGAATGAAATTAGAACACTCCCTAACACCATACACAAAAATAAACTCAAAATGGATTAAAGAGCTAAATGTAAGGCCAGACACTATAAAACTCTTAGAGGAAAACTTAGGCAGAACACTCCATGACATAAATCACAGCAAGATCCTTCCTGACCCACCTCCTAGAGAAAGGGAAATAAAAACAAAAATAAACAAATGGGACCTAATGAAACTTAAAAGCTTTCGCACAGCAAAGGAAACCATAAACAAGATGAAAAGACAACCCTCAGAATGGGAGAAAATATTTGCAAACGAAGCAACTGACAAAGGATTAATCTCCAAAATATACAAGCAGCACATGCAGCTCAATATCAAAAAAAGAAACAACCCAATCCAAAAGTGGGCAGAAGACCTAAATAGACATTTCTCCAAAGAAGATATACAGATTGCCAACAAACACATGAAAGGGTGCTCAACATCACTAATCATTAGAGAAATGCAAATCAAAACTATATGAGGTATCACCTCACACTGGTCAGAATGGCCATCATCAAAAAATCTAGAAACAATAAATGCTGGAGAAGGTGTGGAGAAAAGGGAACCCTCTTGCACTGTTGGTGGGAATGTAAATTGATACAGCCACTATGGAGAACAGTATGGAGGTTCCTTAAAAAACTAAAAATAGAACTACCACACGACCCAGGAATCCCACTACTGGGCATATACCCTGAGAAAACCATAATTCAAAAAGAGTCATGTACCACAATGTTCACTGCTGCTCTATTTACAATAGCCAGGACATGGAAACAACCTAAGTGTCCACAGACAGATGAATGGATAAAGAAGATATGGCACATATATACAATGGAATATTACTCAGCCATAAAAAGGAACGAAACTGAGTTATTTGGAGTGAGGTGGATGGACTGTCATACAGAGTGGAGTAAGTCAGAAAGAGAAAAACAAATACCATATGCTAACACATATATATAGAATCTAAAAATAAAAGGTTCTGAAGAACCTAGCGGCAGGACGAGAATAAAGATACAGATGTAGGGATTGGACTTGAGGACATGGGGAGGGGGAAGGGTAAGCTGGGACGAAGTGAGAGAGTGGCATGGACGTATATATACTACCAAATGTAAAATAGCTAGTGGGAAGCCGCCGCATAGCACACGGAGATCAGCTTGGTGCTTTGTGACCACCTAGAGGGGTGGGAAAACGAGGGTGGGAGGGAGATGCAAAAGGGAGGAGATATGGGGATATACGTACATGTATAGCTGATTCACTTTGTTATACAGCAGAAACTAACACATCATTGTAAAGCATTATACTCTGATAAAGACATTAAAAAAAAATTAAAAAAAGAAAAAAAAAGAAAAGCTTGCTGAAGTGTGGATAAATGAGTGGATGAGTAGGTAGGTGAGTAGGTGGCACGTGAATGAGTGATTGATTGAGAGAATAAGATTGAATGAGTAAATGAGCAATTGAGAGAATGAAGGAAGGAGTGAATGAGTTGCTGAGTGAATGATCGAGTGAATGTATGCAGTTCAACCACTGGGGGGTGAAATTGCCCTCAAGAGCAGACAGGAGTTTATCTACCTTCTCAATCTGGCCTATTTTTTCTAAAATTCAAACAATACTGAATTATAATTTTTTTAACTTTTACTGCATCTGTTCATTCCAGCCCACTTCTAATTCCCACTGATGCTTAGTTTTATGAACTTTTTCATTTGCTTGATTTCTTTTACCAAAAGACTCATTATTCTGTATGTTTTATTATAAGGTTTTTTTTAATAGATCCCTACCTAATTCTTTTTAACAGATACATAGTATAGATATGCCACAATTTATCTTTTCCCCCAATGATGGAAACTTAACTTTTCATGTTTAAATTATTACAAATATTCACATCTTTGCCCATATCTACTTTTGTATATTTGAAATGCTTTATAGGATAGACTTCTGAGTGGAATTGCTGGATCAATCCAGCATTTAGAATTTTCATATACAACACGAAACTGACTCCCTAAATTTATGTCAAGAGTGTATAAAGATACACACTTCTTTGAAAACTCCTCAACTCTTATTTTATCCCCAATCTCATACGTAACTAATTGTGTTTCATTTTATTTTTCAAATTTGACTTTATTTTCGTTGAAGCTTTCTGATAGCCTTCCTGATAAGCAGTGCCAGTTGATAATATAAACAGTAGGTCACATTTAATTTTGGTTGTGTGTATGTGTACAATATATGTGCTTACCTGCAGGTTTAAGAAGTTTTCCTTGGATATATATTTCTACAGCTTTGCTTACCATAATGCCTGATTCATAAGCACCAGGTCCGCTTTCTAAACAAAAAAAAAAAAAGGAAAAATAGACCTATCTAGATAAATCAAATAATATTAAATTTCTTTTAATAGGTACAGGTGGATACTGTTTTACTTAAATGTTCTAGCATAAGTATGTTATCAAGAAGTGGTCTCCTCTTCCCTTTTCTTCTATTTCATAGCAGGCTAATTAGAGTGTACAGGAAGTGGTTTGCATTAATTGACTTTGGAATGAGAATTACTCAGCTTGGCTGCATCACTCTCACAATAAAGGATGCACACCAAATCCCTGCTTTGACACTTACTACAATATTGTGGAGGCTGCTGAAGTAAAGCAGAAAGATTGATCTTAGATTCACAAAACTGCTGTACAACTGTAAAAGATACATATTCCTGGAAAACCTGAAACTCTCTCAACTTCAGTTTCCCCATTTGTGAAAATGGTGATGGTAGAACCAACCCCCCAGAAAGGATGAAGGATTAAATTAGAAAGTTTTAGGGAA
>NW_006794161.1:141565-164881 GCF_000442215.2 Lipotes vexillifer | reverse complement strand
AGGGAAAGAACCCAATAAAGTATTTTAAAATATAGGCTATTATTAATTTTTATAAATGTTATGCACCTAATACCGATTAAAGAGCAAACTGATTAATTACATTTTTAAAATTCATTAAACATTCTTAAATATATTTGCAGTTTGTGAAATGAGGGATGATCTATATGTGTTTCAATGTATTATGCATGCCTGTAGATATGCTGTCTTTACATTACTGGGTGGCTGATTTCTTGTAGATGCGTTTTACTTCCTCAACTAAATGGATGCTTCTGTCCTTCCAATGTCGTGCACATGGTATATGCTTAATGATGACTATTCTGAGCAAATAACATAAAATATATTGTTTGTGTGGGGGGAAGCAGGTAGTAGCAATAATTTATTTTTAAAAAAGGAATTGAGATGGCTGAATTCTAAAGCAATACTTACTGTTAAAGTATGGAGCAGTGAAAACATAGTTATCGTTATCAAGACTTCTTTTATAAAAGCTGTCCTCATATGTTTCTGGGTTTTCTTGCCAATTTTCTCCAGCCCTAAGGAGGAAATGGGTCATCATTTTTATTCTTTAATCTACTTGATAACTTACTTTTCCTTTGTGGACACCACTGAACTTTACAGATATGTCTGTATCTCAGGTATGTCTAAGGAAGTTAGTGGTAATTGATGGTGTAAATGACATTCACTACTAAGCAACAGATCTGCTTAGAATTAAACTAAGGAGCAGAAAAAGCTGACGTCTAGTTTTACTCTGCCATTTACTAGCCAGGTAATTATAGACAAGTCAGTTAATAAGTCAATTAATATTAACAAGCCTATATAGCCCACTTTATGGACTCTTCTGAAGATAAACACAGATAAAATCCATAAAACAGTGAAAACAATGAAGTGCTATGCAAACACTGCCAACTGACATATTTGTAATAACCATTATGTTCATTTAACCAGGTTAGCTTATGTCTATGAAGAAAGAAATCTCTTTGATAACCTCTTCAATGTTGTAATATATATGACAAGCAAAAACATCACTGAAGAATTATAATAGCATTTTTGAAAGAAATGGAGTATTTTAATAATTAAGTACTTCAGGTAAATTCCAATTTAACTACTAATAATGATCAGTTTCTCTGAAGAATGGCTTCCTTATACAGTAAGGTACAGATCCTTGGAGTAGTCCTTTGTAATCTAGTAATTTTTACAGATGCTATTTGAACTTACTCTTTGGGATAAACTCTGGTAATCCCACCATCAGTCACAACAAACCGTGCTTTCACTCCCTTGCTGGAACAGAAGACAAAAGAAGGAAATTTCATTCAACTTATTCTTTGTAAGGTATTAGTTTAGGTGTTGGTGGTACAAAGAGAAACAGAATGAGTTCCTGAGATAAAGGAAGCCGAAGTAAATGTATCAATAGATGTAAACTATGTTTTAATAAAACATAGTTTTTAGATATTTCTTAAAATATCTAAGAAATAGTTAAAGGGAGGATGCTTAAGGAAGACATTTCATAAGAAATAATGAGATAGCTGCATGCTGAAGATGGAATGGGAGTTAACACAGATGACAGGAAGACATCACATGTAAAGAAAAGAGTACATGTAAGGGAAAGCTAGTAAAAAGTGGTAGTATTTGGTGTAATAAAAGCATAAGGCATGAGGTGAGAAACAACAGGAGGTAAAGTTGCAAGTATAAGCTTCTGAAGAATGGTCAGCTCATGAGTGATCGTGAAATCCACGCTGGAGAGGCTGCTTCATAGCCCTGAAGTTAGGGCTCCATTTTAAAAGTGAGACTCTGGAAAGTATGAGTTACATGGAGAACAGCCTGGGGCCTGTGGGCAGAGGAATTGGAAGCCCTAAAGGCGGAGACATCAGCTGCTGTGATTTCTTAGAAATGGAAAACAATTAGAACCCTGTATGAAGAAGAGAGGAAAACATTTTTAGAAACAATATTTAGCACTTGGTGGTTGATTGGAAATGGGGCGGAGAAGAGACTGGAAACGAGAACCATTGTCAGATTTCTCCCTGTCTTGACTGGCTGTAGGGCAGGGCTATTAGAAAGCTAACTGAACATGCACTAGAAGCCCTAGTTTACCACCAACACTGAGACACACGCAAGCACACCTATTTAATTTGATCATTCACACTGTAGCATATACATGCGTAAAGCTGAGTAACGGTAGATGTTAGTCCTGACACACACCCGCAACTGAAAATTCAAGTTGTCAACAACTGCAAAATGGTTTTCTTGGGAAACGGTTATTAAAGATAAATAATAAACTTTAAATTTGAGACTTATTTTCCAAAAATTTCCCAGAGAGAAGCTAAACTGAAATACAGAATATATATCTTTTATTAATAAGACAAACACTTACATGTTTTTCTGCTTACTCCAGTAATTCTGGACAAGTTCATTTGTAAAGCCGGCATCCAGCAAGACTCTATTAATCAAGTCCGTATTGCCTAACAGAGAAGGAAAGCCTCAATTACACCCACATAGTTTAATTAGGATAGTAATGAAACAAACATTTTCTATTTCCAGAAGCAATTTAGAGTGGATAATATTTCTATGAATTTAAAAATGTAACCTTATTAATTTTCTACATTTTTTATATGGTTCCTCTTCCATTTTTCAGGATATGCACAAAATTAGAAGTGGAAAAACCAATTCTAAATGAGGCAAATTATTTTATAAATGCTATCAAAGAGATAAGGATTCCAAAGTATCATAATTTCACAGACGATTGTATGCCTAAATATAAAATTATATAATACATATAGGGTTTTCTTTGTTTGTTTTTTTGTTTTCTGTTTTGGGGCCAAGAACAGAATAACTTATCACAGACCAGCATTGCTCCAAGACCGGCTTTTGGAATCTGCTGGTACTGATGAAAGAGCACAGGCTTCAGGCTGTCACTTCTGGAGTAACTGAAGAGAGTATTAGCCCAGGTTTGAAGGTAAGAGATGCCGAGGACCAAGGGTCAATGAATACACTCTCTTAAACAAAAAATGTTGCCTTCTTCCCTTTCTCTTGGCTTCTCTGCTCTAAGCCCATAAAGCTCTGAAATAACCTACAAGTACCAACTGAAACTTCACACTTCTTATTTCATTTTATTCAGATATGGAATATATGGCCTTACTTAATACTGTATTACCACAAGAGTTGGGGGTGGCATAGGCTAGAAAACATTTTAGTTCCTTTTAATTATTTTACCTCAATGTATCTTTCACTCAAGATTAAAGGATCAATTTAATCCATATTTTAGACTTCATTTCAATTCATTCTAGGAACTTTTATTACATTGTTTTAGAAACAATATAAAAAAATAATCCTTTTGGAAAGTGAGTGATATATTTTAATTCTTAAATCCTTTTAGGTAAAACAAAAGAGACCATTGTTTTAATCTGTAATATAAATCAATGTTGCAAGTAATTTCATAGTTTGATTCATATTTTCATTATGCTCTAAGCCTAAAATCAATCTTGAAATCTGTCTCCTGCAGCTGGTTACACGCAATAAATAGATTATTAGTATTAAGCTTTACCGTGTTATACATTTACGCTTTTCATTTTTACTTTAATTCAAAAATAAACAAGAATATGAAGAAGACAACCACTCTACAGCATTCACATTTAGGTAGTTTAATAAATTAACTTAAACAATAGGTGAGAATTGTAATTTTACTGATGGATTAAGTACTTTTATAAAGCAAAGTTAAACTTGTACCTCTTTAAAAAAAAACCATTTAGGACAGTTACATTTCAATCACCGATATCTACTTTTAGAGTTGGTTTTACAGATTATTGATAACATGAGGTAAAGTATGATTGAGAAAAATCTATAACACTGTCACAGGAAAATAGAAATTATTTCATAGCTATTAACTCATAATAACACATCTAGTAAGTTCTCAATTTTTTATATAATCATCTCAAACATTTCCCACAGAATTATAGGGGAGGCAGAAAAAAGTTAACTGAAATGAAGGAAGAGACTGAAGAACATAAATAACACTATGGATATTAGCGCTATTTTACTAAAAGTATTTTCTTTAAATACTTGTACTTCTCTGAGACGAGACATCCAATTAAAGTAGTATTCAATAATCTTATTATTTCAGTTCTCTCTTGGAAATAAATACTAACATTGTAAAGGTTCTGCTCAGAACGAGCTCACATTGAGCAGAAACTTTTGAAATCACACGTGTTCAGGCATGATCAATGCAGACTTCACCCACCCATGACAGGTTTCCAGAGTGGCTCTTTCGAGCAACCGGCTAACTCGTCTTAGAGGTGCTCAGTAGTTATTTCTTATGAGATAAATGTAAGTTTGAGAGACAGCTTTAAGAAGGGATTTTCTTTTTTTTATAACTGAGGAAGTGCTTTATTTAACCCTTCCTGATAGCAGGAGAAATAACTTTTAAGAAGAAAAGAAAGAGAGAGAAGAAGGACGAGGGAGAGCAGAAGGGAGAAGATGCAAGAAGGAGAAAGAGAACAAACAAGTCATTTATGTGTACTTTTATCTTCAAGTTATATTTACTAAGGTAATTTTTGCCAGGCAGTTGGTTTTTCTTATTTCCTAAGTATACTGCCTTTTCTCCTGATTGTACTTTTTAATAAATAGGGTAATTTTAGGAAGAAAAAACAGTTAAGATTTTTAAATGTTTTAAGAGCCCAGAATCCACAAATCTCTATGAGGTTTCAGAGTATAAATGATGCAGACTTCTCGGAAAGACAAATAAAATTGTTAAAAACTACTAAAATTTAGCCATTCTAACTTGATTTACTTCATAAAATGGGAAATTATAGATGCATATTTTTTAAGAATAACGTTAACTGTGATCAAGATAAAACTCCAGGACAAGGGGAAGATGGCGGAAGAGTAAGTCGAGGAGATCACCTTCCTCCCCACAGATAGACCAGAAATACATCTACACGTGGAACAACTCCTACAGAACACCTACTGAACGCTGGCAGAAGACCTCAGACCTCCCAAAAGGCAAGAAACTCCCCACGTACCTGGGTAGGGCAAGAGAAAAAAGAATAAACAGAGACAAAAGAATAGGGACGGCACCTGCACCAGTGGGAGGGAGCTGTGAAGGAGGAAAAGTCTCCACACACTGGGAGCCCCTTCGCGGGCGGAGACTGTGGGGGGTGGAGGGGGGAGCTTCGGAGCCGCAGAGGAGAGCGCAGCCACAGGGGCGCGGAGGGCAAAGCGGAGAGATTTGCGCACAGAGGATCGGCGCCGACCGGCGCTCACCCCCCCGAGAGGCTTGTTTGCTCACCCGCCGGGGCGGGCGGGGCTGGGAGCTGAGGCTTGGGCTTCGGTCGGAGCGGAGGGAGAGGGCTGGCGGCGTGAACACAGCCTGAAGGGGAATAGTGCGCCACAGCTAGCCGGGAGGGAGTCCGGGGAAAAGTCTGGACCTGCCGAAGAGGCGAGAGACTTTTTCTTCCCTCTGTTTCCTGGTGCGCGAGGAGAGGGGATTAAGAACGCTGCTTAAAGGAGATCCGGAGATAGGCGCGAGCCGCGGCTAAAAGCGCGGACCCCAGAGACGTGCGTGAGATGCGAAGGCTGCTGCCGCCACCACCAAGAAGCCTGTGTGCGAGCACGGGTCACTATCCACACCCCGCTTCCGGGGAGCCTGTGCAGCCCGCCACTGCCAGGGTCCCGGGATCCAGGAACAACTTCCCCGGGAGAACGCACGGCGCGCCTCAGGCTGGTGCAACTTCACGCGGGCCTCTGCCGCCGGAGGCCCGCCCCGCACTGCGTGCCCCTCCATTCCCCCGGCCTGAGTGAGCCAGAGTCCCCAAAGCAGCTGCTTCTTTAACCCTGTCCTTTAAAGAACCCTGTTCTTTAATCCTGAGCAAAGAACAGACGCCCTCCAGCGACCTACAAGCAGAGGCGGGGTCAAATTCAAAGCTGAACCCTGGGAGCTGTGCGAACAAAGAAGAGAAAGGGAAATCTCTCCCAGCACCCTCAGAAGCAGCAGATTAAATCTCCACAATCAACTTGATGTACCCTGCATCTGTGCAATACCTGAATAGACAACAAATCATCCCAAAATTGAAGAGCTGTGTGGATGAAAGGCTCTTGGTGCTGCAGCCAGGAGTCAGTGCTGTGCCTCTGAGGTGGGAGAGCCAACTTCAGGACACTGGTCCACAAGAGACCTCCCAGCTCCACATAATATCAAACGGCAAAAATCTCCCAGAGATCTCCATCTCAACACCAGCACCCAGCTTCACTCAACGACCAGCAAGCTACAGTGCTGGACACCCTATGCCAAACAACTAGCAAGACAGGAACACAACCCCACCCATTAGCAGAGAGGCTGCCTCAAGTCGTAATAAGGCCACAGACACCCCAAAACACACCACCAGACGTGGACCTGCCCACCAGAAAGACAAGATCCAGCCTCACCAACCAGAACACAGGCACTAGTCCCCTCCACCAGGAAGCCTACACAACCCACTGAACCAACTTTAGCCACTGGAGACAGACACCAAAAACAACGGGAACTACGAACCGGCAGCCTGCAAAAAGGAGACCCCCAAACACAGTAAGATAAGCAAAATGAGAAGACAGAAAAACACACAGCAGATGAAGGAGCAAGATAAAAACCCACCAGACATTAACAAATGAAGAGGAAATAGGCAGTCTACTTGGAAAGGAATTCAGAATAATGATAGTAAAGATGATCTAAAATCTTGGAAATAGAAGAGACAAAATGCAAGAAACATTTAACAAGGACCTAGAAGAACTAAAGATGAAACAAACAATGATGAACAACACAATAAATGAAATGAAAAATACTCTAGATGGGATCAATAGCAGAATAAATGAGGCAGAAGAACGGATAAGTGACCTGGAAGATAAAATAGTGGAAATAACTACTGCAGAGCAGAATAAAGAAAAAAGAATGAAAAGAACTGAGGACAGTCTCAGAGACCTCTGGGACAACATTAAACGCACCAACATTCGAATTATAGGGGTTCCAGAAGAAGAAGAGAAAAAGAAAGGGACTGAGAAAATATTTGAAGAGATTATAGTTGAAAACTTCCCTAATATGGGAAAGGAAATCGTTAATCAAGTCCAGGAAGCACAGAGAGTCCCATACAGGATAAATTCAAGGAGAAATACGCCAAGACACATATTAATCAAACTGTCAAAAACTAAATACAAAGAAAGCATATTAAAAGCAGCAAGGGAAAAACAACAAATAACACACAAGGGAATCCCCATAAGGTTAACAGCTGATCTCTCAGCAGAAACTCTACAAGCCAGAAGGGAGTGGCAGGACATACTGAAAGTGATGAAGGAGAAAAACCTGCAACCAAGATTACTCTACCCAGCAAGGATCTCATTCAGATTTGATGGAGAAATTAAAACCTTTACAGACAAGCAAAAGCTGAGAGAGTTCAGCACCACCAAACCAGCTTTACAACAAATGCTAAAGGAACTTCTCTAGACAAAAACACAAGAGAAGGAAAAGTCCTATAATAACGAACCCAAAACAATTTAGAAAATGGGAATAGGAACATACATATCGATAATTACCTTAAATGTAAATGGACTAAATGCTCCCACCAAAAGACACAGATTGGCTGAATGGATACAAAAACAAGACCCATATATATGCTGTCTACAAGAGACCCACTTCAGACCTAGAGACACATACAGACTGAAAGTAAGGAGATGGAAAAAGATATTCCATGCAAACGGAAACCAAAAGAAAGCTGGAGTAGCAATTCTCATATCAGACAAAATAGACTTTAAACTAAAGACAATCAGAAGAGACAAAGAAGGACACTACATAATGATCAAGGGATCGATCCAACAAGAAGATATAACAATTGTAAATACTTATGCACCCAACATAGGAGCACCTCAGTACATAAGGCAAAAACTAGCAGCCACAATAGGGGAAATCGACAGTAACACATTCATAGTAGGGGACTTTAACACCCCACTTTCACCAATGGACAGATCATCCAAAATGAAAATAAACTGAGGAAAAACAAGATTTAAATGATACATTAAACAAGATGGACTTAATTGATATTTATAGGACACTCCATCCAAAAACAACAGAATACATATTTTTCTCAAGTACTCGTGGAACATTCTCCAGGACAGCTCATATCTTGGGTCACAAATTAAGCCTTGGTATATTTAAGAAAATTGAAATTGAATCAAGTATCTTTTCCGACCACAGCGCCATGAGACTAGATATCAATTACAGGAAAAGATCTGTAAAAAATACAAACACATGGAGGCTAAACAATACACTACTTAATAACGAGGTGATCACTGAAGAAATCAAAGAGGAAATCAAAAAATACCTAGAATCAAATGACAATGGAGACACGATGACCGAAAACCTATGGGATGCAGCAAAAGCAGTTCTAAGAGGGAAGTTTATAGCAATACAATCCTACCTTAAGAAACAGGAAACATCTCAAATAAACAACCTAAACTTGCACCTAAAACAATTAGAGAAAGAAGAACAAAAAAACCCCCAAAGTTAGCAGAGGAAAGAAATCATAAAAAGCAGATCAGAAATAAATGAAAAAGAAATGAAGGAAACGATAGCAAAGATCAGTAAAACTAAAAGCTGGTTCTTAGAGAAGATAAACAAAATTGATAAACCATTAGCCAGATTCATCAAGAAAAAAAGGGAGACAACTCAAATCAACAGAATTAGAAATGAAAAAGGAGAAGTAACAACTGACACTGCAGAAATACAAAAGATCATGAGAGATTACTACAAGCAACTCTATGCCAATAAAATGGACAACCTGGAAGAAATGGACCAATTCTTAGAAATGCACAAACTACCAAGGCTGAATCAGGAAGAAATAGAAAATATGAACAGACCAATCACAAACACTGAAATTGAAACTGTGGTTAAAAATCTTCCAACAAACAAAAGCCCAGGACCAGAAGCCTTCACAGGCGAATTCTATAAAACATTTAGAGAAGAGCTAACACCTATTCTTCTCAAACTCTTCCAAAATATAGCTGAGGGAGAAACACTCCCAAACTCATTCTACGAGGCCACCATCACCAATACCAAAACCAGACAAAGTTGTCACAAAGAAAGAAAACTACAGGCCAGTATCACTGATGAACATAGTTGCAGAAGTCCCCAACAAAGTACTAGCAAACAGAATCCAATAGCACATTAAAAGGATCATACACCATGATCAAGTGGGGTTTATTCCAGGAATGCAAGGATTCTTCAATATACACAAATCAATCAATGTGATAAACCATATTAACAAATTGAAGGAGAAAAACCATATGATCATCTCAATAGATGCAGACAAAGCTTTCGACAAAATTCAACACCCATTTATGTTAAAAACCCTGCAGAAAGTAGGCATAGAGGGAACTTAGCTCAATATAATAAAGGCCGTATATGACAAGCCCACAGCCAACATCATCCTCAATGGCGAAAAACTGAAAGCATTTCCACTAAGGTCAGGAACAAGACAAGGTTGCCCACTCTCACCACTCTTATTCAACATAGTTTTGGAAGTTTTAGCCACAGCAATCAGAGAAGAAAAGGAAATAAAAGGAATCCAAATCGGAAAAGAAGAAGTAAAGCTGTCACTGTTTGCAGATGACATGATACTATACATAGAGAATCCTAAAGATGCTACCAGAAAACTACTAGAGCTAATCAATGAATTTGGTAAAGTAGCAGGATACAAAATTAATGCACAGAAATCTCTGGCATTCCTATATACTAATGATGAAAAATCTGAAAGTGAAATCAAGAAAACACTCCCATTTACCATTGCAACAAAAAGAATAAAATATCTAGGAATAAACCTACCTAAGGAGACAAAAGACCTGTATGCAGAAAATTATAAGACACTGATGAAAGAAATTAAAGATGATACAAACAGATGGAGAGATATACCATGTTCTTGGATTGGAAGAATCAACATTGTGAAAATGACTCTACTTCCCAAAGCAATCTATAGATTCAATGCAATCCCTATCAAACTACCACTGGCATTTTTCACAGAACTAGAACAAAAAATTTCACAATTTGTATGGAAACACAAAAGACCCCGAATAGCCAAAGCAATCTTGAGAACAAAAAATGGAGCTGGAGGAATCAGGCTGCCTGACTTCAGACTATACTACAAAGCTACAGTAATCAAGACAGTATGGTACTGGCACAAAAACAGAAAGATAGATCAATGGAACAGGATAGAAAGCCCAGAGATAAATCCACACACATATAGTCACCTTATCTTTGATAAAGGAGGCAGGAATGTATAGTGGAGAAAGAACAGCCTCTTCAATAAGTGGTGCTGGGAAAACTGGACAGGTACATGTAAAAGTATGAGATTAGATCACTCCCTAACACCATACACAAAAATAAGCTCAAAATGGATTAAAGACCTAAATGTAAGGCCAGAAACTATCACACTCTTAGAGGAAAACATAGGCAGAACACTCTATGACATAAATCACAGCAAGATTCTTTTTGGCCCACCTCCCACAGAAATGGAAAAAAAACAAAAATAAACAAAGGGGACCTAATGAAACTTCAAAGCTTTTTTGCACAGCAAAGGAAACCGTAAACAAGACCAAAAGACAACCTTCAGAATGGGAGAAAATATTTGCAAATGAAGGAACTGACATAGGATTGATCTCCAAAATTTACAAGCAGCTCATTCAGCTCAATCACAAAAAGCAAACTACCCAATCCAAAAATGGGCAGAAGACCTAAATAGACATTTATTCAAAGAAGATATACAGACTGTCAACAAACACATGAAAGAATGCTCAACTTCATTAATCATTAGAGAAATGCAAATCAAAACTACAATGAGATATCATCTCACACCAGTCAGAATGGCCATCTTCAAAAAATCTAGAAACAATAAATGCTGGAGAGGGTGTGGAGAAAAGGGAACACTCTTGCACTGCTGGTGGGAATGTGAATTGGTACAGCCACTATGGAGAACAGTATGGAGGTTCCTTAAAAAACTACAAATAGAACTACCATATGACCCAGCAATCCCACTACTGGGCATATACCCTGAGAAAACCATAATTCAAAAAGAATCATGTACCAAAAATGTTCATTGCAGCTGTATTTTCAATAGCCCGGAGATGGAAACAAACTAAGTGTCCATCATTGGATGAATGGATAAAGAAGATGTGGCATATATATACAATGGAATATTACTCAGCCATAAAAAGAAACGAAATTGAGCTATTTGTAATGAGGTGGAGAGACCTAGAGTCTGTCATACAGAGTGAAGTAAGTCAGAAAGAGAAAGACAAATACCGTATGCTAACACATATATATGGAATTTAAGAAAAAAAAAATGTCATGAAGCACCTAGGGGTAAGACAGGAATAAAGACACAGACCCACTAGAGAATGGACTTGAGGATATGGGGAGGGGGAAGGGTAAGCTGTGACAAAGCGAGAGAGTGGCATGGACATATATACACTACCAAACGTAAAACAGATAGCTAGTGGGAAGCAGCCGCATAGCACAGGGAGATCAGCTCGGTGGTTTGTGACCACCTAGAGGAGTGCGATAGGGAGGGTGGGAGGGAGGGAGACGCAAGAGGGAAGAGATAATGGGAACATATGTATATGCATAACTGATTCACTTTGTTATAAAAGCAGAAACACACCATTGTAAAGCAATTATACTCTAATAAAGATGTAAAAAATAAATATATAAAATAAAATACAATAAAATAAAATGTGTGTTCCTCTGCATAGAGGAAAGAACAATGCAATAAAGAACCTTCAAAAGATCATTCCAAATTCAGTTTCCCAAATTTGAGAGGAACAAGGTAAGCATATACTATTTACATCTAAACTTTTGCAGGTATTGAATACCTGGCTTTGAACATTGGATTTTACTTAATAACAGAATAAAATTTCTGTAATATAGAAAAAAATTAAGTGTCAAATTATTACCATTAAAACTTCAAAAAGTAAATAAATAAACCAGCATACCAACAAACTAAATTGAACCACGATTTGACTACTTTGGATATAACCACACTGAAGCAATTATTGCAAATTAATGCATACTTACATGATGGGTTGTTCGGAGTTTTTCTATCAATAAGCTCATTAAAATTTAAAAGAAATTCCGTGTTATTATCTGATATTTTAAGATCATTGCAGTAATCTCTGAAAAAAATAGTTTAGGATATTAGGTGGTAAAATCACAACTTTACAAAAATGTACACAGTAAGCATAGGTAGTGAAAACACTTAATTTTTAAACTTTTTACTAGCTGCGTGACTTTGCAAGCTGTTGAATTCTGGCTATCTCCATTTCCTCATCCTTATAATGGAATGATACTTTAACATCAAGTGGTCAGGATTATATATTAAATATATTGACCATTTGAACTCTGGACAGAAGGTGCCCAATAAGTGTTGGCTTCTGTTACTCCTACTGTACTATTGTCATTTTATGTGGTAGGTTAACAATTTACATATAGAAATTAAGACTGAGAAATTTAAAGATATATATTTATCAAATACCTACAACAAACCCATTGTGTTAACGTTTTTTTTGAGAAATTACTGTTTTAAAAAATCGAGTAAAATAAAGTGGCATTGATTTAGTTATTTGCACATATCTGTAATTACTGACTTAAGAAAAGACACTAATGTCTCTGCATTCAGCTGACTGCAAGATTGTTTTGGCACATGAAAAAAGTAAGTGCTCACACAGATCATCAGTTGGAAAGGAGAATTATTTTAATAATCTTTTCAGATAATTGTGGGTGTTCTTTTTTCTTGAGTAACACACTAAAACTTGATTATTTGCAATTTCTTGATTCGTAATTTGTAATATGGAATCTGAAACAATACCAATGAACATTTTGTACTCTGTTAAAATTCAATGCACCATCTTACATTTTGAATGAATCTTTTACCAATCATGATTTTTATCACATCATAAATCGGTTATTTGAAAGATGAATAATGCAGATGTTCTAAACGGTAACATATTTTATTACACAATAATGAAAATTCACATTCATTAATAACATCACTGATCTCACCAGATAAGTCGATAACTATTGGGAAGCTGTCATGCTTACAGTAATGAATATGTAACTTTCCTAAAATTCTAACTTTTGTTTCAAGTTCAGGTTTTGTCATTGGGAACAAATACTTTCAGTTGTTTTCTTCAAAGTAAAAGGCTCACTTAATTGATTTTTGAGAAAATGTCTGCCAAATACCCAAGTCTGAATAACCACAGTTCCTCTGTCATTCATTCTTTCTAGTAAAATGATATCTCATGGAAAAAAAGCAAGAAGCTCCTATTTTAGCTCTCAATTCACACAATTTTTGGAGATAGGCAAGTTACTCTGGTATGCAGTAAAACTTCCTTTTTTTCTTTTTTTACACAGAGTATTAAAAGACATATACTCATGGGTAAACCTCAGTAAAATTAATAATTCTTACTGCTTTAATCAAGGATATTTTAAAGTGACACTGGCTTTTTCCCCAATGTGGGTGCCTGACAATGAAGATTACAGTGGCTACCAGTAGTCTTTAGTACCAATGTCTTGATTCCTGATAAGGTATCAGCTCACCATTGCTTTTGTACTGTCACTGCAAATGTCAATATGATGAAAAACACAAATGCCATTTAACATTGTTAGGAAAACAGCTTTGTCCTTGCAGATTCTCTGAAAGAGACTTTGGAACCCACAGGGTTCTATACTTTGAGAACTGCTGTCCTAAGTGTTTTGGAAATTAAGAATAAATGTAAGGCAACATACATATTATAAGAAGATTACAATTATAATAACTAGGTTAATACAACTAACAGACTGGATAATCAAAATATTCAAGACAAAAATGCAATCAAAAAGTAAACATTTTCAGATGCAAAAAGTAAACATTATCTAAATACAAAGCTGCAGAGAGGAATAGAATGTCAGAACTTCAAAAACAAGACTTCTCGGTTCATGGAAAATTTTCGTTTAGAGACAAGGTTTAAAAAGTTTTCATAATACCCATTAAATTACTGACAGAGCTAAAGTTGACTTCTTCCCACAATGCTATGCTTTTCTGGAAATAACACTAGCCTGGAAGTCAAAAGGCCAATACATTGAACTAGGATCGCACAGAATTAGAAGCTGATGGGAAGGTTTTAGAAGGATTAAATAGAATGTTTTAGAAGGAATAAATGAAATAATTATTAATAAAATCATTAATAAAACATGGAATTTAAAAATTCCATGTTATTGTCTAGAAGGCATTTCTAAAATTTTCTTTTAATCATTTAATCCTAAAAATAACTTTATCAGAAGGTAATTTAATATTTTAGTTGTGAGGAAACTGAGATTCAAAGATGTAAAAAGATTTACCCAAAGGCACCTAACTAGCAAGTGGTCAAGCCCTGAGGGGAAGCCAAGTCTTCAGATCCCTAACTAGTGTTTTAACATAACCTACACTGTGCTTTGAACTTTCACTCTGTGAGCTTTTATAGTTACAAAGCTTCAGGCCAAAAGCAGCTTTGACCTCTACCAACAGAAGGCTGTCAGTGTTGTGAGCAGTTAGTTTAGACAATGTCATCATGTTATGTTTTGTTTCTGTTTTGATCCTTGCTGGCTCGGTTGTGCCCAACTTTGAAGGAGTCTAAAGTTATTATTGACCTTTTGATGTATCCTAATGGCAAAAGCAGTGAAAGTGATGAACTACCATTAAGGAGAGTTGTTGAATTAGGACGTGAGCAGAAGTGAAAGAATTTAAACAACTGCGACGTGAGAAAACACAACGCTGAATGTTGTGTCAGGGGAATGATTTCTCCAGTAATAAGAATGAGCCGGGACAACAGAAAGTCACACACCAGGCAGAGCAGGGTGCCTGTGCACTAGGTAGTAAGTAGCAAGAGCCTGACTGAAATATTTGGGATGTGAATGTACGTCTAGACAGACAGCATCAACATCGGTTGCCTGTTAGCCTAATGATTGTTCAGCATAGGCCTGGGAGCTTGACAACTGGAGATAATCAGCATTTCTTGAGATCTCTCCCAAAGGAACCACCCCAGGAAAGTGCATGACAGGCAATAACTGTGGTTACCACAACTGCTGAGTTCCCTCAGGACGTGTGGGATAGACTTTGCTGATAAACTTTCTATGAGGCACTGTTTTTCTAAAAGAGATCAATCTTACGCGTATTGATCATTACTTTTCTGAGGATTTTTTTTTTTTTTCCCCCCTAAAAAAGATTAAAGTAGCAAGGTGGAGAGACCTCTGGATGGCTTTAAAGGAACAAATTCAATTTCGATTTGCTGAAAATACCTTCAGGGCCTCAAAGCTATATAATCTTTTTTGGTCACTTTGTGTTTCTGACCAAAATGGGATTTGTAACTTAAGTGGCTGTAAACTAAAAGATCTTTGGTATTAGAAATTTGGCCAATTATTTCTTTCTAGAATACTGAAAGTCAGTTTGTTCTCATTCTATTCCACGAACTTACATAGGTCATACATCTCAAATTAGCATTGAATTACTGGTGATCACATACTTTTCTTTCTTATTCTAACTTATCTTTGAAGTGCTTTCTCATTTCTGATTATCCAAGAAAGATAGAAAAATTAATCCATGTTGTAGACTTTCATTCCTATGACTGTAATTCTCTTAAAGATAGGAATAATGCTCCACACATCTGTATTCTCCATGCTTTCCTTTCCAGTAGTTTTCAAAATTTAAGGAAATTGCAAAAACCGAGTACTAATTAGGGTCAAAGAGTTTATTTAAGAATTAACAAAAATGGTTCTACCTTTAAATTTCATGAGCTTTCTTCTTTAAATTATTTTAAAATAACTGCTTTTTAACATCCTTTATTATTATTATTATTATTGGCCACACCACATGCCTTGCGGGATCTTAGTTTCCCAACCAGGGATTGAACCCGGGCCCACGGCAGTGTGCCAAGTCCTAACCACTGGACCACCAGGAAATTCCCATAACATCTTTTATGAAATAACTATCCCTCCTGCTCTGACCTCTTAATATAACCATCAATAATAATAAATAAGGGCTTCCCTGGTGGCGCAGTGGTTGAGAGTCTGCCTGCCGATGCAGGGAACGCGGGTTCATGCCTCGGTCCGGGAAGATCCCACATGCCGCGGAGTGGCTGGGCCCGTGACCCATGGCCGCTGAGCCTGCGCGTCTGGAGCCTGTGCTCCGCAACGGGAGAGGCCACAGCAGCGAGGCCCGCGTACCGCAAAAAAATAAATAAAATAATAATAATAATAAATAATATTTATTTAAGATCATGTCATACCAAGAGGTATGCTAAATATTCTGCATGAAATATTATCTCACTTAAAGCTTATAAAAACTGTACGAGGTAGGTATTATTGTTAGCACCATTTTGTAAGTAAAGAAACTAAGATGCAGAGAATCTGAGTAACACAGCTATGACCATGAAAATCTGGGAAACAGATCCTGAAAGTCTTTCTCTAGAGTTTGCTTCACTGTTTCCCATTAATAACAGTGACAAAAACATATGCCGGATATTCTATGCTACATAAATGTCTCCCTTTTCTCATCAATTTTTTCTTTATCCCAATTTTCTATCAGTTTACTTTCCACAAATCTTTGAATACACATCCAATGCTCATGTTTCCAGGAAATGTTCCCTACAAAAATATTTTATTCAGCTGTACTGGACATTCTTTTGAGATTCCCTAAGTATTTGCATATTCAGTGTAGATATTTATACCTTAGAGTAGCAAGGAAACAGATTCAAATCCCATATTATTTAACATCTCTAAAACTGTTTCCGGATCTGTGAAATAGGATAATATATAACACTAATTTATTATAGAGCTCTTTTCAGGGGTAAATATAATCAAATCATACATGTAAATCATACATGTAAAAGGCTTAACACATGTTAACTGGGGTGAACACTCATTGTTTCTCCCACAAGCTACAACATTTCTTCCCTCCTCTGCTATTTGCTCCTTCCCCGAACACACAGGTGAATTCTAGTCTTCCAGCCAGTCATATTGATATTGAACGTGACAGGCCACAGAAATGATCCATATGGTAATCCTTGCTAAACTATAACAAAATCCACTGTCTATGAACTGGGAATTGAAGTTGAGAGATATATTTATCTTCTCTGGGAATTCCTGGACGTTTACCATGCTCGGAGGGAGAGTCTCATCAACACAGGGCACCCAGTATCTCAACCTCTTCTCACCCCTGTGCTACATTAATATTCCGCTTTCCAGCTAAAACTAGTTTTAGCAGTGGCCCAAAGTTACTTGTATCAAAAAATTGCTAGTAAGATTGCAGGTATTATAATTAATAATGTGATTTTTAAAATACTTTTCATACATTTATAGATTCTCCAGTCGTCAACTATTTATGAGGCCCCCACTGTGTGCCAATCAGTAGATTTGATATTGAGTATTGAATGGTAAGTCAAATAGATGTCATCATGTCTGTGTTGGGGAAAATAAAATGAAATGTGGCCAGTACTCTAGTACGGGAAATACAGGATTCTATGAAGCAGTCAGCAAGGATGTCTAATCCAGTGATGATGGGAAAGAAATTCCCAGATCAAGGAGCTTTGAAGTTGGAGTTTGGGAAGGACTGGAGGTGTGTGTGTTCAATCCAAAATAGAAAAGAAAATTAGTGGATGAAGAGCAGTAAGGAGGAAAACACAATGCATTTTAGGAAATAAGATAAGTTTAGTGTGGCTAGACTTTAAAGCAGAGGTTGACAGACTGTTTCTTAAAGGGCAAGAGAGTAAATGATTCAGGCTCTATGGGCTAAAAGGTCTAGGCCACAACCCCTCGGCTCTGCCTTTGTAGTGAAAGCAGCCACAGGCAATACATCAACAAATGCCTGTGTCTGTGTTCTAATAAAACTTTACGTATAAAGTTTTATACGTAAAACTGCAGGCTGTAGCTTGTCAGCCCCTGATTTAGAGTATAGGGGACCACACTGGTAAACTGGGACCTAGTGACAGAACATTTGAAAGCTTTCCTATACAGCATCGATTATCGTGGGGATAATACGAAGCCACTGGTTAGTATTTAACAGATGAGAAACATAATGTTATTGAAAGTTTAGAGACTCCCTCTGCTTACAGAAAGGAGACAGAAATTGGAAGTAAGGGAGAAATACTGGAGGCAGGGAGATCAATTAAGAGGCAGCCTTAGTAGTTTAAGTGAGGAAGGCACTAGCCTGAACTAGAACAAAGGCAGCAGAGTTTGACAGACATACTTGATACTCATAAGATAAATTCTATGTGGCAAGACTTGTTGATTGACCAGAAGTTCCATATAAAGGAAAGGGAGCAAAGACATCTATCAGGTTTCAAGACTGCGTATTTGGGGAGGACAGTATTTTTGTCACTGAGGCAACACAGAAAGAAGAGTTTTCCAAAGAGGACAAATGTTCAGGAGA
The DNA here is from genome assembly GCF_000442215.2 of Lipotes vexillifer. Lineage (NCBI taxonomy): Eukaryota > Metazoa > Chordata > Mammalia > Artiodactyla > Lipotidae > Lipotes > Lipotes vexillifer. The sequence goes on along the minus strand of NW_006794161.1, from coordinate 146,444 downwards.
TCATGAATTTGAAGCACCTTGAAGAGAGATTCCTATTAGGCTCCATAAACATGAAGTCTCATATTAAAATATGTAGGGTAGACATAAAGTCTGAAAATATATAGTTTGATCTTATATTATAATGTAAGGTCAATAAACCACACAGTATGTCTATTTTGTTTCTAGATGTTACCAACATCCTGCAGATCTGGGAGCCATCACCCCAAACTGTAGACACGGAATAGTGGGCGTCTGTGGTATGTCTGTAGACTCAAAATAGGAAGATAAGAGAGCCCAGGCCAGCAGCTTCATATGAGTGATGTGCACAAGAAGGGAAGCTCATGAAAGAGACTGAATATGCAGCCAGGGAGGGAGGAAGAAAACCAGAAAAGTATGTCATTAAGCAAGAGGAGGCAGAATGTCAAAGCGTGGGATCAGCAGTGTCCAAGCCTGAAGGCAGTTCAAGCAGGAACACTGCTCGAGGGCAGAGTCACTCACAAAGCCAGAAATATGCTTAGTTAACAGAGATTTCTCAAAAAGTTATATATATTCCCTACTTTCAATAAGAACCAAAAATTCAGATAGTCTTATGCAGAAATAAAAAGAAATAATAACTGAGACCAGTTTTTAGGAGCCTTCTTAGAGCAATTTCTTTACGAAGGAAAAATTGTGAGAATTGGATACTACAAGCTTCTGAATCTATTTTATTCAGTAGCCTAGGATAATAGGAATTCTGTTGATTTGTCTTATTACATGTGTCTGATGGAGAGTGGGAGTCAAAAACTAAGGAAAGAAATAGAAATAAAGAATAATCTTGGATTCTTGAATGGAGTTTCAAATAATTATAAGAAAACAGAGGTAGAGATGAAGATGTATATTAGAGCTACGGAAGGGGGATTATAAGCGAGAGAAGTAAAATTGGTTAGGAGGAAAGAATGCTAATCTTAAAAATTATGTGAGAAAATCTCACTGTATTAAAATATATTTCCCAAAAACTTGTGTTAAAAAAATCAATGATGTTAAGTCATTCTATGAGGCATACACATTCTTGTGTATATATACACATATATGTATATATCTGTACATATCTATGCATATCTATCTCAGTGTGTGTGTGTGTGTGTGTGTGTGTGTGTGTGTGTGTGTGTGTGTATGTGTAGAGAGAGAGAGACAGAAAGTGAGTGAGAGTTTGTATGTGTATACATAGTCACAAATGCCAATTCACAACTCTTCGTTTTGGATATACTGTTGGTTCCAACAAAAGCAAAACCTCCATCTGTCCTATTCACTGCTGTATCCCCAAGTCAGCATATTCTTTAGCACACAGTAGCTAAGTACCTGAATGAGTAAATGAATGAAAGAACAGCATTCTCTTTCAGTTTTAAATTTATTGTTTCCTTTGGTTCCATAATTTGGCATGGCATAATCCACAGCAGTCTTGACCCCAGCTCAGACCTGTTCTTGAAGCCCTACATATCCACAATGAGCTATAAAAAAAGAAAACAAAAGAAAACAAAACCTACCTTGGTGCTAGGAACGTATAGCCAGATTCTTCAAAATTATCCGGCTTCAGTGTTTCTGAATCTGCAAAGATAATGTTACAGCGTTAGACAAACCGGAATATGCATCCTGAGATTTGATGTCAATAGGAAGGCATTAGAAAAATAACCTTACACGGAAAAATAAAAACAGACTATTTCCATCCTAAACTGAAACACATGAATGAATATAAAGATCCCCAACACTTTACAGTAATAAACTCAATTTTAATTTCATAACATGGATTACAACAGTTATATCAAAGACAATGTTAGGTCTATAATTTTCCCATTTACTAACTAACCCTACTATAACCAAGATATCCTTTAAAAAGTGACTTTTGTCAATGTTACACCAGAGGTATTTATTTAAAATGTCAAATATTTTACCAATATCATGATAAAGAAAATGATTTTAATAAACCCATTAATGCCTTTAGTGAATTAATAGTATTCTTCATATTAGTATGAATTAGAAAGTAGAAGGATAAAAACACACAAGTATTTAAGAAAAAAAGAAAGTGAAATAGGTTACGTATATAAACACAGGCATATTCTTTCCCCCTTTTTTGCCGCTAAGGTCTGAGTGATCATGGAGGAAAATCTAGCAAATGAGAAGCACAGAGGATAGTATCCAATAGGAATGGAAATATCAGTGGAAATGTCAAGTGTACTAAACAAAAAGAAATTGAGCAACAAGAAAATACTTGCCCTTCATTCTGCCCTTTTTTGCTGTGAAAATCCATCAGAAAGAGAAAGCAGGGAAACAAAAAAAAAAAGAGGGTAAAAAGCAAAGGGGGGTCACAAACAATATTTTATTCAATGACTTTCTTGAATAAAAATATTGTGCATAGATCAAAGGTTTATTTATGTACAGCTGTAGTCTGCAAGAAAAGACACATATTTTTGAAGACTGGAAAATATGTCCTGTCAATTACTAGAGCACCCTCTCTGTACTGTGGTTATTTCAAGGGTCTGTTTTGCAAAGTGGCTAACACAAGTGCAATACCAATGATGCTAGCCTATAAACAGAAGCATTTACCAATCATCAAAGACCCACTAGGCACCCCCTCATTTATCAAGTGAAGAACTAGCTCATGCAAAGTTGGTGGCTGTTAAAAGACCATCATATCTATCTATCAAGTGAAAGCGGCAATATAAAGGTCTAAATTACCACAATGTGCAATGAGAATCAGGACTGCAGAGACCAAAAAAGAACTGACAGAGAAAGGAAAGAAACTGTAGTTCATGTACAGTCAGAGGTAAAAGGTATATACATATATATATATATATATGCATATATATATTTTACTTTATCGTAACAGACAAAATTTAGGTGGTTAGGAATAATTGAGTGATATGCAAAGGATATGATGGTCATTTTACTTTACTGAAGCTAGTCACCCAAAACAAAGATTAAAATGACTTGAAATATGCACTAGTGTTAATAATTACTCCACATTCCAAATGACGCTTAAAAAAAAAACCAAACTGATCCATTTGAGTTACTGAAGACATTAATTTGGATAATTAGAAGAAAGTTAATTGCCAAACCAAAGCCAAAGACCAGTAAAATTTAATTTATTCCAACAAAGTCGATGATGTGGAGCATAATATCATTCTTGCCAAATGCAAAAAAAAAAAAAAAAAAAAAAAAAGAAAGAAAAGAAAAACTTTACTACTACCAGCAGAGTGCCATGAGTAGAGACTGTGTGAAACATTTTGTGCCAGCTAGCAGACCCTTAAAACAATAGCAACAGAGGACACAGCACGGCAATGATTCTATGAGCACAAAGCAAGGCAGGGGAGGGTGGTAGGGACTGCCAGTGAGACTGGAGTACCTGCTCATATTCTATCCATGTAGAATACTTCTTGTTCCTTGCATGTTTGGAATGGGTTAGAATCATTGCTGTTGATTTGGTAATAACACCCACTAAAATGTATAAGCCTTGGGTATTCCAAAGTCTAGACGTATTTAAACCTCTGGTACTAGGAGATAACAAACAGACCCTGAAGTTGCTTTCACAGTACTTACATCTGGCCTGAGTTATTGTCTCTTCTATTTTGGCTTTTATATAGTAAAAACTGTAGGTTGGTAATACCAAGGCCAAACTGCAATAGAAACAAGAGAAGCATAAACACAAACAAACAAAAATGAAACATAACTTAAAGAAAAAAGACACATCGTAAGTTCATGGAAAATCCAAAGATCTTCCTCATGGGAAGGAAAAGACATATTACTTTGACAGGAAAATGCTTTCACCAAATAGGGTACTTAATTTGGTCTTGCCATCCAGTTCTCTACATTGTAGAGAATCAGAAGAGACACATGGAAAGTAAGCTACAAAATGTGCCCATAAATCAGCTGAAGAAGAAATGTCATGGATACTGTATTTTCAGAAAACTATATTAAAATACTTTGTGGACAAAAATAGAAGAATACTAGGGCTACGTTTAAGCAAAGTAATTATATCATGCCAATTGGCTATCCTCTCCCTAATGAATTATACATAATGTTACAGTGCTTGCTAGCAAATGTACACTACTAAAAATTACAAATGAAAGATTATTATCATTACTAACTACACAATGCATAAAATCATCTGAAATAGTCTCTTTTGAGGGGTTAAATACCTAATATTGTACAACTCTTTTCTAGGCCATTTCCCCCATGTCTTTTGGAAGGGAAATTCAGGCTCCTTTATAGCACCTGCTCATCCCATTGGTTCTTACCCAACAGTGTAACTGTATTTATTTCAAGTTCATTAACTGTGGATATCCCGTATCATTTGGCAGATTGCTGTTAGGCACAGTAGGAAAAACACCTTGACTTTAATAGTTTACAAGAGCCATGGGTTACTCTAGTCCCATGGTACATGTACACACTGGAGGAAAGCTCCAGTGCAAATCTTAAGCCAAATTCTGAACATTTTAGACGCAAGGACTGTCAAACAAGCCTGTCATCCAAACCTGTCTTATTATGACTGTACAAACTAAAAAGGTGACAAGCAGGTAACCGCACTCATTTTGAAGCTGACAATTAATAAAACACACAAAATATTGGAATTGTTAAAAGATATCAGAATATGAGGCACTTTCCCGTAACAACTGCATATGTGTAATTCTTCTACTCTCACGATGGCTGATACACATGTGCAGAACATAACTAATTATTCCACATCCATACTCACAGTTGCAAATGGTCTCTGCTATCCTTTGAATACAGAAGGAAACGAACGAACTAATGCCAAAAATGAGGTTATCTCTAAGATTTCCAATGCAACTATTATTAAAAAACGACAATTAATATGAGCAATTGAGTTATTCAGCATTTTTTTTTTTTTTTTTTTTTTTTTTTTTTT
>NW_006794161.1:122640-141555 GCF_000442215.2 Lipotes vexillifer | reverse complement strand
TTTTTTTGTGGTACGCAGGCCTCTCACTGTTGTGACCTCTCCTGTTGCGGAGCACAGGCTCCGGACGCGCAGGCTCAGCAGCCATAGCGCACGGGCCCAGCTGCTCCGCGGCATGTGGGATCTTCGCGGACCGGGGCACGAACCCATGTCCCCTGCATCGGCAGGCGGACTCTCAACCACTGCGCCACCAGGGAAGCCCTCAGCATTCATTTTTACAATTTAACCCCAAATTTAGCAATGCACAGAAAAATGTGTGCATTTCTAGGCTTCTGAGTATTTCTAGGCATTTGCAGAAGATCTTCGCCTAAATCACTCAAGCCTCATGTTTCCCAGGCTTTGAGGATGGATGTCCAAAGTGTAATGCTGTTATACATTTTTTATGAGCAATATAGAACAGGACAAAATATAGAATTCCAGGTTTTTCTTCTTAGGAATATATGCTAAAAATTCACTCTATGAAGAGGAAAAATGCAAGGGCTTATTTGCTACAATTTAATTATGCAGTCAAGATAGCAAAATAAGTGGATGCTTGTTACCTCCAATTCCCAAATCTTTCTCCATCATTAAGTAATTCATAAACTTTCCTTATGGGAAAAGGTCAGAGAAATAAAATGTTATGTAGATTTAATGAAAATCTCCACATTCATTTTAAAGGTAACTTCCTTTAAGGGGAGGCAGAGATTAAAATTAAAATAAGCAGTGCAATTAGTCTGAAAGCAAGATGACCTTTCATGATTCACTTGCCATTTATAAAATGTAGAGCAGAATTAGTGAGCATTTGAAGACTGTCTCCCACAAATGCCTCTCAAGGGAAATTAGGACATTTTTATTGCCCTATCAGCATTTATTGCTAAGAGAAACTTCAAATTAAGACCGATAACATTACATCATGTGGCTGCTACAGTGTCACACTGTAAGCTTGGGTTACATCTCATGTACCATAAAAAACAGTGTGGAAACCCATGAGGAACAAAATAGACGTTTTAAAACTGACATATCGAATATACATTTTATTGGCCTGCAAGTCTCAGGTTGCTATTAATAGCTATACTTTATTTTATAGAAAAATATGGTTACACATAATTTAATGATTTTTTTCTTCAGGCAACAGTTATTTCTTCAACCTATAGCAGATAAGCTCTTCAATCAACATTCTGAGTCAAGGATGCTGCCATATGCAGTGTTTGCTGTCTCTCTCCTTATAAAACCAACAACTCAAGTCTGCTTTATTTTCTCCCAGGAATAAAAGTCTAATAAAGCCAGTGGCCACCAGATGGATGATACAGCCCATGCAATATTTTTGTGACTCCCATAAACATGGTTAACTTAGTTAAATGGAACATAACACACTTTTCAACTCATTTATATCACCATAAAAATCAAACTTCATTAAAAAAAAGAGAACATTCTGTTAAAATAACTACTATATTTCAAAATATGTTATATCAAGTTATATCAAGGCTTAAGGAGACAGAAATCACTAAGTGAAATTTGATACCTAATTCATTAAATAAAAACACTGCCATTTTCCCCCTTCAATTTAGATGTAATATGTTGTTCTAGCTTATTCGTGGATTTATTTGTACGGAGATTCAGGGGAGTACTTACAATGGAAATAGATTTAATCTGGCTCTGAGTTGTAGATTTGTGAAGAGAATGTGTGAAGAAAACATGCAAAGGTATGAAGTTACGGCTTGTTCAGAGAACAGTGGTTTGCATGGGTAGTGCAGTGCAGTGGGGGAAACGACAGGGCAGACAAGTTAGGCTAGAAATGTGTGGTGTGAATTTCAGACTTGGAATCCAAACTTGGATAAAAATGGAAAGAGACTAAAGTTTTGTGAACAAGGAGAGACGTACTCAGAACTGGAGAAAAGAACATCAATCTGGCCACCTGTATTACAACTTGGTGTGTGAGGGAAAGGGGATGAATGCAGGAGACATTTGTGAGACTATTAAAAACATATTTAAGTAAGGTATAGTAAGAATTTAAAATTCCCCCAGAGTATAATTATGACTGCAGTAGGACCAACCATCAGACTGACTCACTGTCAGGGTCAAAAAGAAATGATTTTTCTAACTTAGAATTTGTTTGTCTAAGAAACAAAGGCAGAGAGCACTTTCCCACATGTGCATCCAACATTTCCTTTTATCATGAAATCATCGCTGATGAGACAGGGCTCCCAGATTTCCTGTTGGCTGTGACACCTTTTGACAAGTTTATCCAAAAAAATGAAAGGTGGTAATAACCATGGAAACGGAAAGAAAAATAATTACTTAGGTATGTACATAAAGATTGTATATGAGTAAAGAGATGCCTAATAGAAATGAGAGAGAGAAATCAAGAGACACAAGTAAAATAAACATTCATTCTGGTGTTATTCAATAGGTTCAAAATTATGTCAAAAACTGGAAAACTGGAGAAAGACTGGCAGGTAGTGTCTCATGACATTGGTAAGCGTGTGCCCCTCTTCTAGACCTAGTCTGCATGCCATGCTAGCAACCCACTACAGCTCTAGGGGAATCCCCAGCACTCTAGGCTCCCCTGAAAAGTTATGTGTATGTTCTGGGGCAGAGGGGGGAGGAGTGTTGTTTTGTTTTATTAGGAAAAGAACAGTTGAGTCCACCACAGCCTATTAACTAGGCTACATATTAACTGTATATTAATTATGTAGTTAAAGAGGCCCTCATATTTGAGTATTGCAATGGAAGTTTGGAAACTATTATTTGGATTTGACAGAATGAGACAAATTGAAAATCTAAATATTTAACTGTGTAAATATTTACAAAATGTCTACTGTGTGCCACTGACTTATGAGCTGAGGATTCAAAAATAAACAAAGCAGGCAACAATCTTAGAATCTCAGAGTCTAACAATCTCAGAACGTTGCCCTTTTAGAATTTATAGTGAAGGAAGACGAACAATAAACAGTAGAAATAAATTTCTTTATATATGCTTCATATATATGTGTGTGTATGTGCATATACACATATATAATATCAAATGATAATGAAGCACTTTACATTTTAGGTAGGATTATTGGGGAAGGCCTTAGTGAGGCGACAAAAAAGTAAGGGAAGGTGTGAAGATGGAGTAAGCATGTGAATACCTGGGGAAAATTCATCCTAGGCAGAAATAACTTCAGGTCCAAAGGTCCTGAGGCAGAATGGTCCCAGGTTTATGAGGACTAGCAAGGAGGATAGTGTAGCTCTAACATGAAAGTGGTTCAGTGGAGAACATGAGAAGGTAACTTCAGAGAACTGATGATAAATTAGGTCAGACGCTGTACGTTCTCTAATGGTCATGACAAACTTCGGATTTTATAGAGATTAAGATAGCAAATTATTGGAGAATTTTGACTAGAGAAATGAAACAATATAACTCAAGTATTAATAATATCACTCTTGTTATTGTGTTGTGAATAGAAATAGAGATAGGAGACGGAGATATAGATGCAAGTCGTTATGTGGTAGAAGGTCTCTTCTGATTGCTTCCTATTTCACTGAGAAAAACAGAAGACATCACCTGAGAGAAAAATGGATGGGAAAGAGACGCGTTTGAGGAGTGAAGAGAGGCTATCAAAAGTCATCTAGAAGCATCCTAAATTTACTGGACTATTGAGATCAGCAGGCACTACTGAAGTACACTTAAGGTTAAAGGTCCTGAATTTTGGATGTCACCCGTCAAGGAATATTTTAATTCTCCCATTTGTAGCTGTGTGGGTGCAGTGTGGTGTTAGTAATAATTTAACCAGGATTGGGATTGGTCAAACTACTGTTTGCCAAACCTAAGTATGATGCAGGGAGTTGAGGGTATGTGTAAGAGAGTGAACGTAGTAAGACCCAAAGAATTTATGTTGAATAAAGAGGGGTACAAGGACGTGAGGAAGGCAAGGACAGTGAAAGGTCGAAGGGGTTGATGGATTTCAGGTCTCAATTGAGTCAAAGGATTGTTGCCGTTGGACTATTAGAAGGAGGGGTTGGAAAGCTAAAATGTATTACTCTGAGAGTTGGATAAAAAAAATCTCAAGATTATGTAGGACTTGCAGTCTTAATGTTAGAGTTGTAAAACATGACCTTGGAGTAGGGAGCTAAGATAGGGGAATGACAAGATCATCAGAGGGGAGGAGATTGAAAAAAAAAAAAAAAAAAAAAAAAAACGTAGTAAGACCCAAAGAATTTATGTTGAATAAAGAGGGGTACAAGGACGTGAGGAAGGCAAGGACAGTGAAAGGTCGAAGGGGTTGATGGATTTCAGGTCTCAATTGAGTCAAAGGATTGTTGCCGTTGGACTATTAGAAGGAGGGGTTGGAAAGCTAAAATGTATTACTCTGAGAGTTGGATAAAAAAAATCTCAAGATTATGTAGGACTTGCAGTCTTAATGTTAGAGTTGTAAAACATGACCTTGGAGTAGGGAGCTAAGATAGGGGAATGACAAGATCATCAGAGGGGAGGAGTAAAAAAAAAAAAAAAAAAAAAAAAAAAGAGAGAGTCCAGGCACCAGAAAAATCATCTACGTTACTGGTATTTAAATGTGTCAAGGGGCCTGGCCCACTTGCAAACTATCTATTACCAGCTCTTGATTAATTAAGCATAGAAACTGAGAGTAAGCATTTAGAAATTTTTATAGCAATCTGACACATGAATTTCATGTCTATGAAATGTAATAAACATTTTTTTCCACTTGAGTTTTCATCTCTTTTAAAGTTTATTTTAGTAAACAATTTTCATTTTATTTTATATAAGCGTGGGTATGTCTCAAATATTTTGAGAAACACTGATCCATGTGAATGGAGGAGAGGGTGGCAACCACACAGAAACTGATATCTTACAGGAACCAGAGGGAGATGACTGTTCAAAGGGAAGAATGGTGCGTGGTATGGTCTGGTGACATGAGATCCAAAGATGGGAGGTGTTAGGGAGAGGAGGAAGAGAGAATAAGTAACAAGAAGGACATTTTCGTAACAGCCTCAGTATTATGAGGCTGTAGGAAGCAGGACCACAGGGAAAGCGGTGACCTTAGAGCAACAAAACAAAAAATGCTCAGCAAGGGCTTCCCTGGTGGCGCAGTGGTTGAGAGTCCGCCTGCCGATGCAGGGGACGCAAGCTCGTGCCCCAGTCCGGGAAGATCCCACATGCCGCGGAGTGGCTGGGCCCCTGAGCCATGGCCACTGAGCCTGCGTGTCCAGAGCCTGTGCTCCGCAGTGGGAGAGGCCACAGTAGTGAGAGGCCCGTGTACCGCAAAAATAAATAAATAAATAAAAATAAATAAAAAAAATAAAAATAGGTGAAAGGCACTGAACATTCTTTTATACAGCACACATAGAAATAAATAAGGTTAATTACCTATAATCTGTGCCATTGACAGGGGTCCATGTATACGTCCTGTTTCCTTTGTCTATATACCTCTAAAAAAAAAAGAGTTGGACATGGTTATCATCACTTTTCATTTGAAGTGAATTTATATGAAGAGCAGAATGCTAGTCTCTATTTATAAATTCAGTCATCATTCAATACCCTTCTTCACAAATATCTGATCTATACTATTCTACAATTATATATTCTGTTATGGGGTGTGTGTGTGTGTGTAAAGCAACATTTTAGGGAAAAAAATACCTACATAATAAATTTTAAGGATGTTTAAGTGCAAAATCTTAGTAATTTATGCCAAATTATTAACCTCAAAACTTTAAATTTCCTGAAAAATACATTTTAATATTGAAACAGGACTGAAGTATTAGATAATGCTCAGATATTTCCATAGTAGGGTATGTTGAAGAGAAATTGATAATATCAGGAAAGTAACGCACTGTGTCTAGACCCAAATGTATGGTTAGCACATTACTGTTCTTATTAAGCTATTATTATAGTACTTATCTATTATAAGAGACTAATTACTTAGTATCACTGAAGGTTAGAAAGACAACTATATCCACTAGGGAAAGGAAGTAAGAGCTAAATAACTTCATGGATATTGAATCTTTCTTATGGAGCTACTGAACAGTAGTAAAGAAATGATCATTACTTCTTCCATTAGGTATGGTGATGACACATATGTATCTTTTAGTATTTTTAGTTATCACCAGCTTCATCATCCTCATCAGAACAATAATATTCACTGAATATAACTTGGTGTTAGGCAATATCTAGACATTTTACAGTCATTGTATCATTTAATCAACTCCCTGGAGTAAATGAAATACTATTCTTTTCCACAATTTACTGATGAAGAAATGAGGACTTTAGTCGGCAGGATGAAGGAGAATGTATGATGTCAAGTTCATTTTATAACAACTACACAGTGTTGCTTCTATACATCAAATATAAAGCAACATTTTATAAAAATTTCAGAGTTAAAAATCTTATTAAAAATATCCCTCCAGCAAAGAGTGCTTTAAACAATTTTTGTTTTCTAGAAATGTCCCTTTTTATGAATAAATATTGCTTTACCACTAATATCAATCATTATTAATATATACATTTTAATTTAAGAATAAACCTGACTTAATTCTTACCTCATCTTGAGATTTAACCAGGGTTCTGAATGTTTTTTCTCCGCTTTCTCCATCTATCATTTTATTTCGAATCTAAGGGGAATTGAAACAATTACTTTATAGCAGATACTAAACTGACCTACTGAAATGTGGAAATATTCTTTTAAAAGTTACCACATCATTATTTTACATTATCTTAAGATGATAAAAACATTCTTAATGAAATATTTTCAACCAGTCATTAATTTTTGAAATGTAATTAATAAAAGTGTTCAATTACTTTATGGAATTGATGGAGAGGAAATTGAGACTTGAGAGGTTAAATATAATTACAGTTACTCAGTGGCATGAGAGTCCAGAAACCAAGCTCTTCACCATTACGTGATCCTACTTTATCCTGTCAAAATACTTTACAACAAATATTCATTATTTACCTAAAACATCCCAGCACTATGCCTCAGTCTAAGGTTAACTATGATAAATAGATTCTCTTGTTCTACATTGAGGGAGTAAGGTTATAAAGTGTGTAAAGCAAGTACAAATTAAAACACACTGTGACAAACTGTAAAAGAAATATGGTGGCCTTTGAATAGATAAGAGAAGGAGTTAATTCATCTGAAAGAATCTTAAAAATCTCTGCTCTGGAGTGCAAGAGCCAGGTTCAAATCCTGGTTCTGCTACTTACTAGCTGAGTAACTGGAGATAAGCTATTTAACCTCCTGTACCTCAAACAGATCATCAGTACAACAAATATAATAATAATAATAACAATGTACCTATTCAAAGACTCTTGAGAATCCATGACTGACACATATCATGTACTCAATAAATGTTATTATTAATGATTATCCCTATTATTATGGAAGGCCCTCTCGGAGGAAGTGGCATGCAATTTTGGTTTAGAAATAAAATAGAAACTTTCTGAGTATAGAGTACTAAGACAAACATGGCAGCTTTTTTCCTCATGTTGCTTATTGGGTGGTTGGATGATTAAATTCCCTGAAACTTTGCTTTCAACTCTATGGCAATGTCCCCCTCTCTATGTTTTTTATTGAAATTTACAAGTTACATTTGTATTGAAATACTGAAAATAACTCTACCTGTGGAAGGAGAAAGAAAAAACTAAGGTCACACCCAATTTAAAATATTTATTCCTTTTCATATGATCTTTCGGATGAGAGAGCCCAGGATCTAGAAATTTTTAAAGATAAAAAACATTCATCTTTGTGTGTATAGTACCTAAGACAGAACCAACACAATGAAGCTGCTCAACAGATCCCTGTGGACTGGAAGGACACCAGCATCTGACCTGAGGGTGCTGTTCAAGCTGACTGATTGCACTCACCTCCACTTTAATATCATTCTCTAATTCTGCATCAAGGAAATCCAAAGTTACTGGCTCCTGAGATTTGGGGTTCTACACAGAAAATAGTAATTAAGCATATATGACATGGTAAAATGATGATGTATACAGAATAACTCAATAGATATTTAAATACGAAATTAATTCCATAAAAGTTACTTACCAAAGGTATCTTAAAAAGTGGACAAAATAATTATCTAAAGGTATATTCTTTCATATATATTTAAAAATAATAAGAAGTAGGCTAGGGATTTGAGCTTTAAGTATAGCAGACAAATTTTGATTAATCACCAACTGAAGAGTTTTGAGTCCTGTGTTAGATAGGACATTTATAATCATAAATTCTGTGGCAATATGACTTTTGAAGATCCACTTACAGATTTTATCTTTAATTGGGATGTGAAAGGAGCAAAATACAGCCATGTGGATAACATATTTGGCAATAAAACAAAGGCAATGTGTAAGTAATATACATTATTTGTATTCCATAAAAAATAAAATTATACGAGGGAAAATGTTTTAGAAATGTTTGAATTTGCTAAGGAGAACAAACTCTTCTAAATTTATTTTTCCTTCTTCAAATGCATAAAGAAAAGATTCAAGTTTGCTTCATGTATTTGAAACTCAGAAATTTTACAATATATTTTAATGAGTCAAATTAAGTCAATTTTGTAAGATAAAATTTATGGTAAAGTCATAAGGATTTTAATAAAGATTAGCTATTGTGATTGAAGTCTAACTTGAATAATAACCCCTAGGTTCACTAAATACTGTTTTCCTGCTTTACACGTCCTACTGCTGCTTCTTGCTGGTGTGTAATAAGAAATCAAATTCACTATGGAACAGGCATATTATTTATTTACATAAACATATCAAATGAAACTGTTAACCTGGTAAATTTACCTCACATGACATTTAAAAAATTTCTCAATCATAAAATGAGGATATCAAAATATCTGATAAACAAAAATATACTATTCTCTTACAACACTTACTAAGTAATGTAACACGCCATAGTGGAATTTCAAAGTTCAATAGAACATAAAATCATAATAGGTGTCTATTATTTTACAACTGTAAAAATTTAGAAACTGGATTTTTAATATTTACTAAAATAAATACCATCAATACATGATAACTAATTAGATAGAAGTAATAAATAAATAGAAATTATGCTGTATTAGTGCAAGGTCACTGGAATTTTAAAAATTTCAGCTTCACAGGCTCTTCCAAAATACATTCAGATCATCATTATTTTAAATACTGTTTTAGTAGGGCTGACTACCCAAGACAATGCCAATAATTAAAAATGTATTAAAATTAAACATATTTATTTCAAATGCTGAATTACACGGTATACATGGCATGTATTTATTTTATAATAAAGACAAAAATGCCTTCAAAGAGTAGCTCCATTTAAATAATGAAAATATATGATTCCCATTGGTTTTGATGAATGGGGATTCTTAAAGGCAAATTAAAAAAAACCCCAAAAAATCCAACTGTGCCTGGCATTTTTATTAAAAAAATATTCACTGCTTATGAACTTCATATCTAGATTCACAAGGTTCCAGAATATTGAAAGTAAGTATTAGATTGTGCAAAAGGTAAAAATACTGATCACTGTTTAGGCAGCATCTTATTGGCTCACAAGCAAATACTCTTTGGAAAAGTAATATTTTATAAGAAGAAAATAAAAATCAGCATTGAAAATAATTCTAGTCCTGTTTAAAAAACAAAACTGAGAAAGCTTCTATCAAAAGGATACTCTAAAGCTGACAAATTATTCTGAATTGCTTAAAGTCTCATGAAATAAATTATCTTTACACAAACACCCTCACATCGGTATTAAAATTTTAACTCACCACAAAACAAAGTCAAAATAAAATGATAAAATATAAACATAAATAAGAATATTATCTTACATGCAATGGATAATGCATAGCATGATCAGACCCAAACAGCATGCATGGAGGAGGCATTATCAGGAAGAATTGGCAATATGAGGATCACGTCCCAATCCAACATACAAAGACACAGACAGGAAAAGGAAATCATAAAAGAAAAATGTCAATGCATCACTTGTACTTTTTAAATGGCAATCTGGCTGACCATTTTTTAAAAGACTCATTACAGGTACAGTGACTGAAAAATTCAAAAGCAGAACTCTTCTCATCAGAAAGCACGAAGAGAGGCTTGAGAACTGGATTCCAGTCCCTGCACTCCCAGTACTTTTGTTTGATGTTTTAAATAAATAACAATTCTCATTTGTAAAATTTGAATATCAACTGATATAAAGACCATACCATTTGTGGAACTAAAATAAAAGGCACAAGGCAATGCTGTTAAATTTTAAATTGAAGTAATTAGTAGTAGTATTAAAAATACTATATAGCTCAAAAAATATTTTCCAAGTTCAGACGTCTTGTGTGGTTGCTAGTTTGCCATCTGGAGTTTCCTTGGAAGGAAAACAAAAATAAAACAAACCATTTTTCAGGTTGTTTATTTTTAAATTATATCACAATATTTACATGCAATATTTGAAAGTACGGCAAAACTAAAAGTTCACTAAAATGTACATGACTGCAATGAATATAATCCAAGGTAATCCACAAAAAGAAACATGCAAGAGGAGTAACATAAAACAATTTAATAAATCAAGAAAAGACATAAACATAATTTTAACCTCTACAGGAATCACAAAAGAAATGGGAGACTGATGCAACAACACGAAATTCAGATTGTCATGGAATTCTAGAGCTAGAAGGAAACTGAAGCTTCTATTCCATTGGCTCTGTACTTTAGAATTACCTGGGAACTTTAAAACTATTTCAGAAGCCCGGCTCCCATCCCTGGTCAAATTAAATCAGAATTTTCAGGAGATGGAGCTGGGGATCAATATATGTATTCAATTTCCTAGGAATATACTGTGTAGGACAGGAAACAATTATTAGTTTAATCTTCCTGCTTTTCAGATGAAGAAACTGAAGTACTTTGGGGTTTAGTGAACTACTCAAGGATATAGTGTTGGCTATAAGTAGAACAAACTGGAACTCAGTTCTACTAATTCATGGCTTAATGATCTCTTAATATCACACTACCTCTCCATTATAATGTTACCAACTTTTTAAAAGAAATGAAGGGCTTACACAGAAAACCTTAAGTCATATTGAACTTTCTCTGAAATTTTGAAATGCTCTTGCTAAATTCTACTAAACTATAGGAAGTATCCTTTTTTGCTGATTATTTTTAGTGCACTTATAGAAATAAGCATACATAGAATAATGTTTAAATATGTTTCCATCAGAGAAAAGATTTTGCAGTAAGTTTGACAGATAATACTTATTTGCAATTTTGGACATTTTTAATTAGGTGAAGGGAACTTCCTCTAACTGCTAATCTGAAAATACACTTAGAAATCCAAAGAAATTTTGGGTTACATTGTGTGGTTTATAGAAATTATATATTAGAATTGTATTTTTATTTCCACTAAGACGTTAATTTTACAAGCAAATTGTTAGGATTACAAGGATTTGACACTAACTTCACAATATTTAATAACAAATTTATTTTCTGGAAGCCATTTAATTGTGATTACTCGGATTATAATTGTTATTACATCATTTGCTAGCAATCTTTAGTCAGCAAATGCATACCCTCTGCCATTATTAATAACATTTTTGCTCTGGCTTATTGAAAAATGATGCTCATCTCCATCTCATGCTCTGGAAGCTTGCTGTCAGGAAAGGCAGCATTAATCATAAGCTTTTAGGAAGAGAAGCTTAATTGCAACTCTGATTTAGCAAATTTGAAGGCACTGCTAACTTCATTCACAGTTACCTGAACATTTGGTCTCCTTTTTCTTAAATTAATTGTTGGTATACCTACACCAATAGGCTGAAGCAACAGAAAGATGGTAATTCATCATACTACATATCAACATGGGTAAGCGTTCTATCCTATCATCAATTTTGGTCAGGTATTTCCTCGATCAGAAACAGGTATCATCAAGCTCATGATGAGTCAATAAATGAAAGTTCAAAAATATTTTTAGTGAATAAAATATGTATTGCTAGTAAAAATGCTCAAACTTTTTTTTAGCAAAATGACTAATATTTTCCTTTTATTCCTAGGGAAAAAAGAAGTGAGAATGCAGGAAATGAGAAAGATGGTTTGTCTCATGCAACTTCTTTGCTGATTTTATTTTATTTTTGGCCTCACCCCATAGCTTGCGGGATCTTAGTTCCCTGACCAGGGATCGAACCCAGTCCCACCGCAGTGAAAGCGGCGAGTTCGAACCACTGGACTGTCGGAGAATTCCCTATGGTGATTTAAAAAAAGGAAATAACAGGAATTCTTTAGAATGTATATGATTCAAACGTGTTAAAATATAAATACGATAGGATATTAAAAAGTCAGTCTTAAACGCTTAAAATTTGTGCCTTTGTTAGTGACATCAAATGTTACATCCATGGAACAAATGAAGAATTCAGTCATAACACTGTAGGTTTATTTTAAATATGGACTTCTAAAATGTAAATTATGCACAATTTCCTATACAATAAATATTTCTTTAGACTGATAAAAATGAGGTTTTAATAAGTATACCTAATCTGGTTATTTCATTGAAACACAACGGAGGAACTCTCAAATGCATTTTGGAATAAAGGAGGATACATAATTCAGCAGTTGTCAAAATGTGGTCATGGTGGAGACTTTGAAAAGTCTCTCTGAGAAGATAAGTAATGATTCCTCAGAAAATTAGATATGCAAAAGATTCATAGCTACTTTATTTTCTGATATTCTTGGCTTTAGGACACTTGTTCTGCCTTCTATAAACTTCAAAATTGTATTGAAGCAATGTGAATTAAGATTACAGTTTCAAAAAGAAAACAAAAGGCATTCAGCAAAGGATACCTGTGTAAGATTAGACTTTGATTTTGTTAAATAATAATGGGTACTATGGAATGTAGCATTATTTTCCTTTATTTCTATTGGTGAATTTTGGATGAAAAAATTAAGATTAATTTTGTTAGTATACTACTCTAACCATATTGGTCCTCAATGTTTGTCAATTTCTAAAACAACTATCTTATACTATATCATCCTTTATCAGTTCTTGTATCTCTCTGTATAGCAAGCACTGTCACCCACAAAAAGAAATTATAATATTTAACCTGTTAATGATGAGAACTGATAAGCATATTTAATTCACAAGCATGAATTTCCGAAAAAAATAATACATTGATTGTTCAAACATTTGATTTTTAATGGTTTTCTAAAACAATATTTTTTCTAAAAGTTTTTTCTGTTGCACACTTGTTTATAATAATCTCCTATATTAAAAATATGAAAAGCTAACATAATCCTGAAGAAAAATCACCTGGGCTTTAATAAGAATTTCTAAAGAATTTATATTTTCTTTGTAACTTTACGAATTTTAGTAAATTGATTATTCCAAATATGAGTCAAATATATGTTAACAGCATTCAAATAGTAATAAAATACTTTCTACATAAATACTGATTATTAGTACAAGAATGCAGAAAAGGGGAAAACCCTTTTCAAATAATTATCTCTAAATGATGGTTTTATATATATACATCATACGTGATTATTCTAATTATTCTTTTTTATTATTTTGTCTATGACATATTTTAGTTCTTTCTGGGGAAGGAGTTAAGACTTACAATCATAAAATGTTCAACTATGTAAAAGTAGGGATCCTTCACACCCTTCAGCACATTACATTATCACTGCATTTAAATCACTTTACTTACGGGAATATAATATAAAATACACTGGATATACAAACATAATACAAAATAATACTGTAAATTTTAAAAACTCTTAAAAAGACTTAAAAATTTTCAATTATGGAAAAATCTTAGAATGATTAGCCCATCATGAACAACTCTAAGAGGAACTTAACATATGTTTTCAAAGAGCTGTGATAGACTAATAATAATGTGAAAATATACTTATACTACATTTACAATAAAATAACAACTTTAAAAATAATGCAGGGTGATCAGTAGCTACATACAATTAGCAAATATTTAGATCATGATGGATTTTATATGGAAATAAGTTCTAAAGTGAGAAATAAAATATAGACATTAATTATAACCATTTAATATTTTTTTACATTCAATATTAATGGTTCTTAATTATTACTTTTTGAACAGTTTTTAATGACCCAACTTTGTGTGTGTGTGTGTGTGTGTGTGTGTGTGTGTGTGTGTGTATGCACATACATACTTGTATGTGTCCTAAAACATCACTAACATTAAATCTCCATGCCTGGGGAGAAGGAAATAATATGCATAAGTCTGTATATATTTCCATCCAGCATGGTTTAAAGTATCCTTAATATTATCTTCAAAGTTAAACAATAACTTGAAGATGCTTATAAATTAAAAATACATAAGGTCTTGCCAATTTTACTTCTGGATAAATAAAGTTTTTAACCTGTGAAGCATTAATGAAAAGTGAAATGAGTTGGATGAGACATTTAGGAAAGTATTTTATATCTTGGGAACACAGGCATAAAGATTAGGATAAAATGGTTCATGTATGGTATTTTATCACTTCCATATAACTCCCTGATTAATAAACCCTTCTCATTTCTGAAGCCCATCCCATTTGACTTTTTCTTTTTGAATTGCATACATATCTTTATAAGCCTGGCAGATGGAAAGGGGAGATAATTACCAGAAAGAAAAAGGGCAATGCAAATGGCCTACACATAGAGGAACATGAATAATGCTCTCAAGTTCACACCTATCCAGGCCATCTCCTTCACCACCTTACAGCCTAATCAAAATACCAAGTGGGATGTGTGAAGCTCAGGCCCAGGAGGTGAAAATGGCTGCCTTTGAGATAGGAGTAGTGGTTAACTGGATAGCGGACAGAAACATTTCAGAACTAAACAGGTAAGAGAAAATGAAAACTGTTTTCACACCTTCATATATTATAAACTGTGGTCTTGTCATCTATTAACGTTACAGGTATAAAGTTCCTTTATACTTAGTGCTGTATAGTGAATTTAAAAATGATGAACCTTTTAAGAACATTAATCATTAATTTTACAGAATGCTAATCACTGTAAATAAATTATATACATACCTTTGGCTGAAGATTTGGATGTAATAAAACATAACCATTAGGATCAATTGCAAAATAATAGCCATTGGGGCACAGCTGAAAAATGATAAGAAACAACCTTAAAGATTCCTGAGTCGCAATCAGAAATCCACATTCTTTAAAAAAAAAAAATTCTTAAATACATATTTTAAAGCATAAAGAAAGATAACGTGATATCTTTACACTCTTTTAAGCATCCTTTTAAATATTTAATTCCTTTGCTAAGATAACGGCACAAAATTTTTGAGAATTCCTTTTAAGTGCTTTGAAAACAAGCTAAATTCATACAGTTTTAAAACAGAAAAGTTACCAAAAGAGTAAATTGCATCTTACTGTAAAACGTGGTGTCAGTCTTTTAATATCTTCCAAAGACACATCAACTCCCATCACACCAAGAATCAGCTGGTTCTATAATAAGACAGCAAAAGGCAGTGTATTTTCTACCGAAAATTTACATAGTTCTACACAATTATTATATACGTTCATCCTTCTGCTTGACAATGGTTGTATTCCATACTAGCTTAAACATATATATATGTAAGGGTGAGGCACTTTTGGTATCAACTTGCAATGATTCTCAGCTTTGATTATATTCCCACAACTGTATCATTATTATTTAGCTTAAAAAGTGAAATCTTGATGATTAAAGCTAAAGTATAAAAGACATATGAAATTTTAAATTTGATACTTCTTCTACTAATACTTATTTTAATTGCTGTACAGTCAGCAGCTGTAGGGGTGTGTGTGTGTTTGTGAGTGTAAACTAAATTTTTGGTATGCTATGATTAAGAAATCACAAAAATGTCCAGTTTAAAGTTAATTAGGCAATATGGAATGAGAAAACCATGGATTGATAATACCTATGTATACATGAAAAGTACAATATGTGACCTTATTTGTAATAAAACAGCAGAAATTCTTACAACACTATTTCTTGTTGCTGCTAACTTCTAAATACCAAACAATGGGCATCACAGTTCTAGTTGCAAATCAAAAAGGCCATGTGGTAAACTGTTATCATAATCTTCTATGGGACACAGGATGTGAACGGTGTTAAAATTTAGAATCAGGAATTTTCATCTTAAATGTAATTATATAAATTATAAATCAAAATGTTACAAAGAAAATCATAAAATCCAGTTAATAGTTATCACAAGAACATTTTAAATTTTGTGTAGGTGCACACAGAACGAGAAAGTAATGTCAACAGCTGTGCTCTTTTCCCATAAATCAACCCTAGTCTAAGCAAATACCCCAAATTTAAGCAATCCCTTAGATAATCTACATGAGGAGTTAGAGAATTACCCCTTCCTGAGTTATGATGACTAGAACCAGCAGACAGTTAAGAATGGTAATGGGCCCCCAAAGAGGAATAACCAATGTTTTCTATGGCCACATTATTAAAATAAGGAGTTCCACTGACATTTATAGTAAGTGAACAAACAATACTTTAGTGCAACTGACTTCATTTCTTTATAAACTGGAAATAAATTTCCCTCAAATCAGGAATGTCAACCGAACTATAAAATGAGTACTTAGCATTGAAAAATCTTAACTTTTCCCACATTCTTAAATTCCTTCTTATGTAAGCTAAGAAACAGAAATGTAAACATACTTTTAAATCAAAAGTATTTTTAAAAAATGAGACAATTTAACAAGTACAAGAGACATATTTTTCAAAACCTGTAGAACTTCAAGTTGGTAGCATTATATTACATTGACAATATTACCAGCACTATAGAAATCAAGATTTTTAATGAAACTCATTGAGTATTTTTCCTGAATCTTAAAAAAAGAGAAATAAATAAGGAGAACTATCATTTAAATCAGGTCCTTAAGTTACATGACAATTAAAAAAACTCCTTTGAATGTAAGTTGGAGGAGCAGTGATTCTAAAAATGTACCTATACACCTGATACAAACATCACCATAGTGTTTTTCTTTGGATTTTTCTTTCTGAACTCCAAGGATATCTTAGATGCATTTAAAAATGTGCACACAATAGTACTGTCCATTTATCATGTAATTACTCCCGGAGTCTGAACTTGTGTTCTCATCAAGTCATAGTTAAATAGAGTTAAGTTGAATCTTGGCTCTGGGGAACTGAGAACTTGACCTGCATTTCCCTTTTCCCAGGTGGTTATCACATAGGCAGCTGGTGCCTTTTACTTCCCGCCTCACGAGACAGTTACATTGTATGTATTTCCTTATAGAAATATCTTATCCACACTGAGCTTCAACGTCATAGCTTATCATTTATTATTATTAATTTTATCAATTAACTTTTAACCTTTAAGTTTGTCTTATTTTCATTTTGGCCGGTTATGTTGAAGACCGGAAGAGTTCCAGTAATGACAAGTCCCAGTTCCTTAAAATAGATTCAGAGAGAAAAGTCAAATTAAAATTACAATTTAAACTTTATCATTCTGCATTAGTTTTTGATATCTGACAGTGCATTTTAGTTACTTTATAAACAGCCACAAAAAAATTAGTAACTGATTTTGAAAGCTTACTTTTTAAAAAGCAATGAAATGCCTTAGAAATAAGCAGGATCTAGTAGGCAGCTCTTTAAGCATGCAACATCTAAAATACTACTCTTAAGAGAGCATTACAAATAACCATAAAAATCAAATTACACTAAACATTTCAGTAACCCTGCCCCTCCACTTTTTTTTCATAGTGAGTGATAGTTCACCTAATACCTGGGACCACCATGAGCAGAGTGATATTAAAGTATTGTTTCAGGGACTTCCCTGGTGGCGCAGTGGTTAAGAATCCGCCTGCCAATGCAGGGTACGCAGGTTCGAGCCCTGGCCCAGGAAGATCCCACATGCCGCGGAGCAGCTAAGCCCATGTGCCACAACTGCTGAGCAACTCCCGCTCTCCACAACTAGAGAAAGCCCGAACACAGCAACGAAGACCCAATGCAGCCAAAAATTAAAAAATAAAATAAATAAATTTATAAATATATATATATATATATAGTTTCAAATGATTTATTTAACCTTCTTTTCTTTTCGCTTCATTCTTAACTTTTTTCATGCCCTAAGCCAAAGGCTTCATGCTAAACCACAGATGTGTAGCAGAATAACATTATAAACAGAAAAAACATGCTACTGATACTGCATCTCTGGGATATTCTAGGTAAGTATACTATGATGTTCAAAAGAAGCAATATTGCTTCTAAATACTCTCCAAAATAAACAGTGATTTTTGACAAAGTGAAATGATGCAGACAAGACAACTGCAAGCATCAAATATGAAAGTCCTGGTTGATTTTCAACTCACTTTCCAAGTCAAACCTTCAGGTACCACTTTTAGTATAATAAAAATAATTAAAATTAAGGAAATGACTACACGTAGTTGGCTGTATGATATATGATATACATGTTGGCTTTCTACTTAATCCTAAGGAAGAACATGTGACCATGAAAAATCCTTAATTGAATATTCAAATTAATATTTGCAGTGAAAACTGTCCACCTCAAAGAAAGGCAGATTACAGATAATTTAGACACCTAGTATCCAAAAGACACCAAAATCCACGGATGTTCAAGTCCCTTATATAAAATGGGTAGTATTTGCATGTAACCCATGCACAACTTCCCATAGACTTCAAATTATCTCTAGATAACTTATAATACCTAATACAATGTAAATATTGTAAATACAATGTAACTGTTATGTAAACAGTCGCCAGTGCCTGGCAAATTCAAGCTTTGCTTTTAAGAACTTTCTGAAATTCTTTTGTCCTGAATGTTTTCAATCTGCAGTTGGTTGTGCCTACAGACATGGAACACACGGATATGGAGGACCGACCGTATATGTATACGCACAGTTTTAAAAATGGTAGCATGGTATAAGATAAGGTATATATGGGTGCACTCTTTGCATAATTTTTTTTTTTTTTTTTT
>NW_006794161.1:107922-122630 GCF_000442215.2 Lipotes vexillifer | reverse complement strand
TGCTGTACGCGGGCCTCTCACTGTTGTGGCCTCTCCCGTTGCGGAGCACAGTCTCCGGACACGCAGGCTCAGCAGCCATGGCTCACGGGCCCAGCTGCTCCGTGGCATGTGGGATCCTCCCAGACCAGGGCACGAACCCGTGTTCCCTACATCGGCAGGCAGACTCTCAACCACTGCGCCACCAGGGAAGCCCTCTTTGCATAACTTTTACATTTACAGAGAATACCATAATTTGCTTCTCAATATGGTAATATGTGCTCCCCAAATGAGATACTAGTCTTCTAACATATTAGACAAATTTATGAACTTATTTGTGCCTGTCTTCCATTTTCTCCCTCCTTCATTAAGCAGACCAAAAAAATTGTACTCTATTCCAAGGCACTGTGCAAGTCTCTAAAAAAGAGAAATAAAATAAGATTTCTGCCTCCTGGAATTTATTTGATGTTTAGTTTCTAGGGTGCAAATCTTTTCATCTCTCTAACATAAAGAACCTCACTTTGTCTCCCAAATAAAATGAACCCTCCACAATTATGTCCCAGGCTTGGTTCTGTTCTCATCTTCCATTATCTCCAAAAGTGACTGAGGTATCATTCTTTCAATATACCCAGCACTTCTCCAATTTTCATACAGCACCTCCCTTCTCTGATTTCACTACTCATCACCAATTTTAGAAACCTTACCTAGACTCATATATTTAGCTAACATGACACCATCTTTTTAACCTCACTCTACTCTATCCCCAAATATATGGCCTTCTTTCTTCTGATTTCCAGAGCTCTCTTCGTTTTTCTCATTATATTCATTACATTTTGTGTTGGATTATTTTTACCTTTTTCTTCTTAAAATAACTGTTAATTTGACCAGCATATATTTTGAATCTGCTATGTGCAGAGATTATAAACAAATATTTAGAAATGAAAGATGGGTCACTTTTTATTCTCGAGTCAGTAAAATGAATGCTCTGTATATCCCCTGACTAGACAATTCATTTGTTTCCTTTTTTTTTTTTTTTTACATTTAGTTTCAGCTGGTAGAACAGCATATTTAGAACCCAAATCTCTTCCTAAAGTCATTTGTGCTATCAGTAAGAACCTCACCAACAAGGCAGACATGCTGGTTAATGAACTTCTGGTCACAGGAAATACAACAGGGCATAGTTACTGACTCCTCCTATCATACTTTGTCCTGTGATGGATTTGGATACGTGAAACATTTTGACCATAGATTTAGTTGACCATGTGACCTTAAATAAATATGTGATGTCAAGGAGGAACACTGGACAGTAATTTTAGCGAGGGCTTGAGGTAAGCAAGCTTCACTTTATCTTTCTCAGCACGCAAGGCTGCTGCTAATAGTGCCTATTTTTCTTCTAACTTCCTGTGTATGTTTATTTTACAAGAACCAAATGATAAGTAATTCTAAATGGATTGCATTCTGCCCTTTGGGTTCATCATTGCATTCAGAAAAGTAGTATCAGCATATAATTGAACTCCAAGTAGGAAAAGGGGTTACTGAATTAGCATTTACTTTTCAGAGCTTAATATTTTAAGTCTCTCCAATATATTACATTAGTAAAACTGTTAATAAAGTCTTCTCTAATTAAGTTAAGTGTATGAGTAAATCTTAAATATGATAATTACTATTGATAACTTTCATACCAGGAAAGTACAAATTACATTAAAACATGATTTTCCAACTTTGGCCCTATTGATATTTTGAGCTGGATAATTCTTTGTTGTGTGTGTGTATGTGTGTGTGTTGGGGTGTGTGTGTGACTGTTTTGTGCATTGTGTGGGATGTCTAACAGCATCCCTGGCATCTATTCATTGGATGCCAGTAGCAACCCCTCCCTATTCAGTCATGGCAATCAATAATACCTATGGATATTTCCAAATGACCTGAGGGGCAAAATTACCACCAGTTGAGAACCACTGCTTTGAAATTTGGCATACCTGTACTAAAATTTCTATTGTGTAGTGGACAGATTAACATTTATTTGTTATTTCACACCAGATTTGATCACTTCAATGGCTATTTCCATAAATATTTGGCATTGAATCTAAAGCAAGAAATTATATATGAAGAGGTGGTTAGGTTTGTGATTGTTCCAGGGTAGTGTAAGATACTTTCTATTTAACTGCATGTACTTTTCTGAGTTTTGTTGAGTCTGGTTTGAGATATGGAGGATATACATGCTTCTGCTAGCTGAAGTCTATTTTAAAAATACCTTCTTCACAATTCCTGTTCAAAATCTGCAGTAATAGGTACTAATTTATGTGACTTTAGTATTTTTTTACATAAAAATTCAAAAAGTTATCAAAATGGTCTTAAATTGAAGATTAGAGGTTTGAAATTCTACATCCTCAATGGCAACGGAAATATAACACTTTACATCTGTGGTTCTCCACTACACATAAGTCTATGTTTTTATGTAAATTATCTAAATTCTAGCAAAGAAGGTTGTGATAGAAGGAATTTTCAAAGGGTTTCATGAACAGGAAAAGAGAAATGGAAGCTAGAAAGAATTAGAAGTCAGCTGTGTGTTGTTTTTTTTTTCTTTTTCTTTTTCCTTTTTCGGTACGTGGGCCTCTCACTGTTGTGGCCTCTCCCATCGCAGAGCAAAGGCTCCGGACGTGCAGGCTCAGCGGCCATGGCTCACGGGCCCAGCTGCTCCGCAGCACATGGGATCCTCCTGGACCAGGGCACGAACCCGTATCCCCTGCATCGGCAGGCAGACTCCCAACCACTGCGCCACCAGGGAAGCCCCAGCTGTGTGCTTTTGTTATGACAATTTTTGGTTGAACAGCCTAGCTTACCAGTGCATCCAGGTATACGTTTGTCCACTGGACTTGCTTAGCTTTGTCTCCTGCTAAAACCATTGGTCTTCCCAGAACATCCAAATATTCCTATATATACATATACATAAAAAAGAGTTACGTGGTTGAAAACTAGAAATGCAGTGCTAAAAAAAAAACCAAAAAAACTCCACAGAGAAAAAATTATCTAGAGTCAAAAATGAAGAAGTTATTAAGAAAGTTAAGCATATAATCATTCAATTCCTACTTCGGGTACTCCATAAATGGTATGTCTGCGTACTTAGAATCAACAATATTTGACTTACATTATTTATACAATGTATCTACCCCAGTTTTTTTTCTAGTAACAAAATATTCTCTTTCTGAGGTTCAGCCAACAATAAGTGAAATAGGTTCCTTGTGAATTGTTTTATGTTAATCTAAACTATTTAAGGCTCTGTGATTTACTGGATGGAACTACACAAATTTGAAATAATAAAGCAGCCACGTACTTGTTTTCATATTACAGATTATTTGGCTGAAATTCAAAACTACATTTAAACATATCAAAGAATACATGAAATACTGTGCCAAATCTAGACATCAGGCTTAAATGCAGCTGCTGTTTCATTTCAAAATTCAATGTATTCAGTATTCATTTCCACAAATGCCATGTTATCTGTGCTAGATTTTGACTTAGTTTATTTTGTAGACCCTCAGTTATGTTTAGAATTAATGAGTTTAAATAGCAATTTAGGAATATTTAAAAATAATATATATTTAAATTAACTTAATTGCTTCAATCTCCCTGGTTATTTAACAAGCATGTTTTCAACTGGTTGTAGAAAAATCATCTCCTTGTTGTAGTTGTAATAATTATTGTCTAATTTTCTATGTTGTACCTACAACTTGGAGAAACTCATTTAAATAATTTGCAATAGAACCAAGTTGAAATTATATGATGAGATTTTTAGTAAACTGATTTTATTTACTTTCTATTATGTTTTTAACATCTGAGAAGAAAATGGGTTTTGGATGTTTAAAAACACTTGGAACCTTAATGAAATGAAAACCAATACATTACCATGATACTCATCATTTTATTAAAAATGGAATAGTATGAATCATTTATTCATTTTCACCCATTTTCTCCATACTGAGCATATTTAAAGCAGCAAAGAAATATCCTAGTTTGAAAAAATACTTTAAACAAGTTTTAAAAAACCATACCTGAGTATTGATTCTTATTGCTCCAATGGAAGGAATTTCATAATAATAACCTGAAATATATATATACAGATTAATACATATAAACATTACAATATAATAAAGGACCACAAAATTATTTTATGGCTTTGTAGGAGACACTGACCACTTCTAACTGAGCAAACACTAAAATATCAACACCACTGATAAATCTGTAAAATGTCTGATGAATGTATTCTCATAGCAAATACACAGGCTTTATGAGAAATCTCACTACATTTCATAGATTGTATAAAACAAATGTTATTTTTCTACAAAGCAGTAGGGAACCTGGTATCATTAAAATTTTTTTCATTGAAGAAATTATTAAAAATACACAATGATGGGTATCTAACAATTATTATATTCATATAAAATACCTGCCTAACAATAGCTTTCAGAATAAATCTATGTTCTTTTTATTGCCATGTGGCATTTTTCAAATAACATTTTTTTTGGTCTGAGTATAAAAGAAATATAGGTTCACTACACAAAGTCTGAATTATCTAGTAATGTATAAGAAGACATTTAAAAAAACAATAATTTAACCACTCAGAGAAAAAAATGTGCGTATTGTGTCACACTTCCTGATATCTAAGTTTTACATAATTCAGATATTCTTTCATTCTTAATTCTTCATGTCAAGTTATATTTGATAAGCATCATTAGTATCATGCAATAAAATATATTCCTTTATAAATGTACAATATGATCAGATGTCTGCATTTTTATGTAATGTAACACTAATATCAAAGTTGCTTATGTGTGTGTTTTTTTAATACAAAACATCTTCAGTATCTTATTCTTGCCTTGATTCCTATAAAAAATTAGCTATAACTTTAGAGTATTTTAAATGATAAGATGTAGAACTAACAACAACCAAATTCTTCTTCTTATAATAAAATGTGGTCAAGTAAACAGACTTGTTACCTTTATTTTCACAGGCCATCCACTGAATAGGTCCTCTGTCATAATTATGTTGACCAACTGAAAATGTGAATACACGTACCTGGTGAATTGAAAAATGGGTATCTGTTAGGCTGTATAAAATTTAATTGAAAGGCAAAACAAAAGAACTAAAAAAACATGTAAAAGCATGGTTTTCAGTTAATTAATGTGACAAGAAAAATTGAGGCCACTAAATCACTCAGGAAGGCACCAGAGAGAAACCACATAATCTACTGTAAATATAGACTTCAGTTACTAAATTTAAGTTAGTACTTGGGTGCTCTGCACCATATGTCAATCCTGTGGCAGGATCATGACTAAGGTTTCATTAGTAGAAACGGCATCTTTCAGGTTCACCTCTCTCACTTGGTTAAGATATATTATTCACATATTTAGTCACTGCAAAAAAAAAAAAAGTCCTATTTCATAGGTATGCGATTGTAAAAATGTATATAGACAGGTGGTCACGATACTTTTAGTTGCTTAGGGCATTATACTTAATGATGGTTTCACTACTTTCACGTCATAGAAATATTTAGGATGCACATGTATGATTATGATGTTAGTCGTATTACTTACTTTCTATAAAAGATGACTGGCATATATGATAAATGTTTTAAGCTCCTAGCATTTTTAAAAAGAATCAAAATATTGACTGTTTCTAATATATCATATGCAAATGTTTAAAAATTTGAGATAATATTTAATTACAGTAATTTATATATTCATTGGAAGCCACTGAATTTAAATAGTATAAAAGCATAGAAGATAAATTCAATGATGTTAATAAGTATTTAATAAAATGGCTATTTGACTTATATCGTTTTTTTTTTTTTTTCTTTTTTGCAATACGCGGGCCTCTCGCTGTTGTGGCCTCTCCCGTTGCGGAGCACAGGCTTCGGACGCACAGGCTCAGCAGCCATGGCTCACGGGTCCAGCCGCTCCGCGGCATGCGGGATCCTCCCGGACCGGGGCACGAACCCGTGTCCCCCGCATCGTCAGGCGGACTCCCAACCACTGCGCCACCAGGGAAGCCCCTTATATCGTTTTTTACCAATTTAGTAATCTAAGTAAACAGGTACTCTAGGTTGATCATTTTAGCTTTTTCCTAAAGATAAATATGCAGAAAATCACTTTTCCATGAATTTATGGTCTGGTTTGAACTATGTTAAGAGCTTTTCCCTAATTCATGTCGACTGACTGTTTGAATTGACATTTTCTAACCGTTTCATCTGTTTCATCTTTTGCACAACTGCAGAGCACAAATCTCAAAAGAGATTTCACATCTGTTCTCTGTTCTTTTGCTGGTCTTGACTGCACCAAGATCACATCATGACAATCCTTGCCCTAAAATGTACATCAGGGATATTGTTTCACTTGTAAAGTTTTACGTAAGCCACCCTAGGTCATCCGGATTTGCCTCGGCTAGTTATGTAAGAAGCCATACGTCAGAGTTTTAATCACCTCAAATTGTAAGGACAAATGACTGGTTCTAGTTTAACAGAAGTTGGTGACACCTACCTCTCTCTCTCTCAATCCCTCAAAGTGCAAAATGCAGTCTCATTTCCTTAAAATCTTCAATTGGTTCATATTGGGGGCTATGTATTTCAATGTAGCGTCACTACTTAAATCGTAAAATTTACTCTTAAATGGAAATATTTTTATAAACAGGTTGGCAACCCTACTAACAATTCAATTTAACTGCCATACCTTAAAAAACTGTCAAGTGAATTCAGGGCAGGGAAACAATCAAGATGCTCCAGAAAGCACTTGGGGATGGCTTTCATAATTAACATTTGAAAGCATGTCTCACACTTTCAGTTTAAAGCATTGCTTTGTCTGGTCGCTCCTCTTACCACGACAGCGTTCCAGTAAAATGTTTTCCATAGAATACTTTTCAGTACAAAGAAATAAATAATAAGACTAAATGAATTATTATATCTACATCCCTAGAAATCAAGCATTTCTAATAACATAGAGGCTACACTTAGACACACACCATGTGATTATTTTGACTGATGTTATTCATCAAATAGTCCAAATAAACACAACTCAGCCAAAAAACATACTAGTAAAACACCACCAACAACAAAACTTGCTGTTTTATTTGTTTTACTACAAAAGTTTTGCCTGACCCCCATCGTTGGCCTCCCTGGAGACCTCCATGGAGGTCTCATTCACAATGAATTGGTGAAATTTGATTATTTTTATATCCTAACTTTCCACTTGGAGTTTTAGATAGTTTCATTCCTCCTATTCCACACTATATTACTGCCACCCCGTGGAAGAGTTAATGAACTAACTAAAATTCCAGATGCCAAATCCACAGAGATGATTGCTATCCCCTCATTCTTCTGGTGTTTTTCACTTCTTTAAGTGTACCATTCTTCCTTAGCTATAATTCTGGGGAAAGGAAAAAATAAAGTGATTCCTTGAAATAGGCATGATTTAAAAATTAAGGTAAATTACATTCTCAAAGATGTGTATTTTTAGAGTTCTCTTCTTATTAGTGTATTTACATGGTCTTACATAAAAACAAATACAATGACATAAAATAACTTGAAACACAATGTGCAGTCATAGAAGCAAAATATTTCATCTGAAGTCTCCATTAAGCAAATTATTACTTTAAATCAGGACTTCATTAAAGCAAAGTTAACTTTACATTGATAATTACAATACGAGATCCATGTAACAAATACACACTGGAGACTTCTAAGTGAAATGTTCCTAGAAAATTTGCTAAATGATCCTGAACTGGTTGGTTTTAGGCCATGTTTCAGAATGTTCAGCTCTGTGAGGCTCATATATGAAACATACACAGTTATAGATGGCTTTGAAAAATATTCTTCATAATGCTGGAGTCTAGGTCTCTCACAGAAATAATGTGCGAAGGTAGTACTGAATAAACGCTGGCTAGGGTTAAAACAGTTCCAAGATTGCACTACTATATCTATTATAGTGCCTTATACAGAAACAGAAATAAATATTAAATGCAAAGAAATTAAATAGCTAAATGAGTGGTCTTAACGTTTTCCCAGAGGGACATAAGACAAACTTTGATATCATCTGACATATAAATCAGTTCATTATTACAACAGAGCCAAAACAGGACTGATACACATCTTGCATTTTATAATTTGGGTTGTTTCATATACTTATATCACGGTAAATTCATAATCTTTTTCTTTTATGTTACGCTGACTTGCTCAATGGAGATAAGCAAACTTTTTCAGGCAAATTAAAGTATGTATAATACACTTAAACCATTTATGTGCTGTATTATTCCTAGAGAATGAAAGTAACTCATAATTATTGACTCATGCTTAGTTATATAGGAATATTAACAAAATAAATTGTAATTTGAGAGTATATTTAATAAAATTAAACTTAAAACAATTAAAAATCAGTTTCTATTATTAGTTGCAAATTTATATAATTTGGCCTTCAGTTGGTTCAAAAATCATTTTTTCTCTGAACAGAACATTATAATTCCAAGATGTAAATTTGACATGTCAAGCCTGACCTACTTGATCAGAGAAAACTTTTAATTAACAGCAAATTGGGTTATTGATTGGTTTCTTACAATACACCACTGATTTATCCTTCAGTTCTAGACTTCCGCAACTCTGGCTTTTATTTTGTCTTGTTTGTTGAAGACTAAAATACTTGTCTTCAATTAAGATTTTTCCAAAACCACAGGGTCAACCTATTTTTAAAAGCCATAGGAATTTCTTGTTTCCCAGCAGAACCCAGTTACTGGAAACTGTCACCTCAACAATTATCAGTTACCCAGAGTTCAAGTTTAATTTACAATAGGCAAATCTCCAAGGAATAATGGAAATGAGACTATGAAGAAAGCCAATAAAACTAAAATAAAAACTTCAGCTATCGACTCATGTTAGAAAAATGATGTCAGAAAGGGGTTTTATTAATTTAATGTGCGTACTAAAATTTTTGGCATGAAGCCTATAAAAATACTAGATTGGACTGAATATTTTAGGAGAAAATTCTACAGTGGTTTCCATAATTCACAAGTGTACCAGAATCCAGAGTGTTTAAAATAACCTACATCTCTAGTTTTATAGCATTATGAAATAAATAAAAGTGTCCAAATGCACCTTTCACACTTTATTTTATAAAGCCCAGTGATCTGAAAGGTTCTTACAAGCCTGCAAAGATCTGATGGCTTAGTTTAATCCACCTTAGCCTCTTAAGGCTGTGAGAAATATGTCCCTTAGCAGTAAAGCCTTGCTATCCGACCAGAAGGAAAGATCCTGGGTGGGCAAATGATGATTGGCATGGCCACAAGGCTGCCCTGGAGAGAGACACACACAACCAGACAGTGCATTCCACATGAGGTTATGAAATTTGGACTGTAGATCGTTTAAATGACTGACTTTGCCACTTAGTAGCTGTTTAACTTTCAACAAGTTCCTTAACATCTCAAATTTTGGTTTTATTTCCAAAATGGGGATGATGTTGATGGTAATAAACATCTTTTGTCATATGGTTATTACAATTGTAAATGAAGTAATACATGAAAACCTTTGTATTATATGGAAAATAATAAGCACAATAAATATTATCTATGGTAATAAAGATGACCATGATGATGATGATGACTACAATGTCTCCTAGAGTCAAGCTATCAGAATTCAATGAGGTAACATTTTCCATTAGTGGGATACTAGGCTTTCGTGCCTTAAAAAGAACTTAACTTGAAGTAACACCTTCCCAAAGGAACACATTTGGCTTGCTTTATTGCATTTAGCAATAAACTCCAAAGAAAACGAGCCAATATTGTCTAAATGCCATTGTGTCCATATAAGATATATCTGCATGGAATTGCCCAGGGTCTGACAAAGGCAAGAATTTCATAAGTGACCTTTGAATTAGTCTGAGTAAAACACACAAAGCAACTTTAAAAAAGGAAAACAAAATGTAGTAGATTTTGCCTACATGATCTTAGAGCACCAAGCAGATATTTCTCTCACATTTCTTGCATGTGCATACGTAACACAGATACATGCCTCAGGATTATGTTGGTGTTTAAAATTTTTAACAATTATAATGAATCACCCTTGCATTATCAGATTATAAGGAAGTAATTTTGGGTTTCCCTTCCCTCTGCCTATATTTATAGTACTTGACACAGGAGCAATAAGCTATGGACGCATTTCATTTCCAAGCACTTATAGCTCTGCAAAGACTACTGTCAGCAGAGGCCAGGAAATAAGCAATATACTGATTTATTTCAGGTGTTCTTCTTGGGTAATGCTAAATACTTCACTGACACTAATTATGAGAATACTCATGAAAAACTATGTGTTGGACTGGTGAGGGTGAATGGAGAGGTGCCATCAATACAATTGTTTTTTATATAAACTTAAGCCCTCCCTACTTACTTATAAAATGACATATCCAAGAGTGGAACATAAATTTTACTCTACATTCCACTTATAAGGAAAAAAATGTTTTAAATTATTTGCTTTTAAAAGAGCAAAGCTATTGAGTTTTTTAACATTTATGAATGTTTTATAATTTACCTTTGAGCTTATTTATTGCATATTTATATTTATTTATGCTGGGCATCCTTAGTAAATATACTTAGCCACCGCTGTGCGTCAAGCCCTTGCTAGCCTCTAAGGATTCAACGGTAGGTTTACAAACTAACACAACCCCTAGTTCATGGAGCTTTTAATAGAGGAGAGTTCAAGATAACAGGTGAATGAATACATAATTAAAATAATAAAAAATGGTAATCTGGGAGAAAGAAAACAAAGAGGAAAGATGGTGCTGAAATAGAGAACGATAAAGAAGGTGTGTGGGGAAAGGAGACACTAGAAAAGACTGAGCAGGGAAGACCTCTGCACAGAGATACATGGCAAGCAGAGTTCTCAATATGAGAAGGCAGCCACAGATAAAGCAGAACAGAGTGCCTCTCCTGGTAGAATGATTTCACACAAACAAAAGGCAATCCCAATTTTAGGTGGCACAATTCTACCTAGAAATTATTTCGAGTGCATTTTTTGCACTCTACGGTTTAAGTCTTGCAATATATTTTGTGCTTAATGTAACACTTATTCTCGTTTTTCATTAGATTTGTTTTAGCTACTAAATTAAGGACTCTGTAAAATGTATGGAATATTACTCAGACCTGAAGAGAATGTACCTGATAATATTTTCCTTAGTTTAGACAATGAATTATCAACATTAATTTTATTCTAAGAAAGCAAATGTAAATACATCTGTCAGAGAGAAGGACACATACACACATGCACATGCATGCACACACATGCATTTTAAATTGATCATCTCTCTAACTGGGCCAGTGTTACTTGTAATTATTGTTTTCAGCTATACCGTAAGTCCAGCATAAATAATACATTTGGTTTTTAGAACACAGGTACAGTTCCTAATCTAAAGCTGAAAAATCTTTTGGAAACTGTTGAAAGTGCCAAAATACATGAAATGAAACTTTTCAGAAGCAGTGTATTTGTTAAACAGTATTAAATATTCTACAAGTCTGAATGCCCCTCATTATCATATATTTGAACATTCCTTCCAAAGGCTTCATTCTTTCCTGATGGAGAAGCCAGGCAGAGACAATTGAGAAGGCAATGAATTATTTGCCATGAATTATTTTCCCTACCATTCGTTGAAAAAGTAATTGACAGTTTTCACTCTTATTGTATAAAACAAATATGCAGATTCAGCCATTTGTGATTTGATTTAGATTTTTGTAGCCTATAAGTTATTTCTCTCTATTTTGGATCTGACAAAAAAATAGAAAAGACTGCCAATCATTTTTTAAAGAATTAAAAAAAATAATGAATCTATTGTCAGGCAGTTATAAGTTTAGCTATGCATTCTTTATTTTAAAAATTATTCCACATCTATCATATGCTTTTCTCCCATTTGTTCTTCTCTTTCGACTTACTAGTTATTTTGAAATTTTCATTTTATAGATTTTGAATGCCTTTTTATTTTTGATTAATTCTGAGAATTAACCTAAGAGTCCGAGAACTATTTTCTAGCTGGCTAGACAATCTTAAGTATGTACTGCTAACCAAAATCCCTTTGCTATTACACAGAAAATCAAATATTTTTAATTTTCCTAGGTCTGGGAATTATCTTTCAACTCTGTGTCTGGTTTTACTTTCCTTTATTCATTTGTTTGCACTCTATGATAGAGTTGATTTTGGTTTTGGCACCATTTTTAAGGAAGTCTCATACACACGGGTGAGCCCTAAGGAATGGCATAGTTGCAGGTAAAGATTAGAAAGTGAATGCATTTTAATGTGGAACAGGTGTGTGAGGAGATTACCATGGACTCAGTTTTAAACTGTACCTATCTATAATCAGGTAGATTAATTCCCAAGAGTAATACATTTCAAAAGAACCCAAACATTTTGTTCTAATTCTTAAACCTTTTGGCCTCATTAAATTGTGCTGTATATCTGCAGCCTCATTCATCAGCTCTATGGATGTACCTCATCACACCTACCTGGGATGCTCTGAATGATTTCTAATGTCATCTGGTTGAAAAATGACTTTAAATGAATCATTCAGCAGCCACATTAATGTCAAGCAAGAGGCTTGGGGAGCAAGTAGGATTCAAAGAGTAGTTTTCAGATTTTTTTTCTTTAAAAGCTCTCCAAACTTTGTGACTTTGTAATTTTCATATTTTTAAGCTACAAGTGAACTTCTATCTTGAAAAGCATGCTTTAAAATAAAGTTATAATCAAATATAGAATTTTTAAATGTATTGAAAGTTTTTATTTTACTATCATATTCAGTTTTATACATCAGCCATTTGAAAGATAATGTGGCTAATGAAGCTCTGAGTTGATAAATTTATTATGTAATATATGAATTTTGCAGGTAAAGAATTGGTCTGTCATACCCATACCCATCCTTAGATGACAAAGATAGACAATGATCTTCCATATCAGTGTCTGTGGCAGCAAATCTCTCAGACTGGGTGGATGAATGGAAGGTATAGAGAAGTCTGAATAAGGAGGGAAAGCTAGAAAGGGTTTGACAATTCACCCAAAACCGTTTGAAGCCATGTTTGAAGATGGTGGAAAAAACCTCTCCTATACATATACACAGTTTTTAGTAGGTACATTTACACACTATTTGCACACATACACCCTTGGCATAAACAATTAACTATGTAAAATGTTGTCTTGACAAAGTACCAATACACTCAAAAATATAAGTGAATTAAAAGTGGTTGTCTGCCATCATCTATTTTCACTGCTAGTGGACATAGAACATACAAATACCAAGAGACAAATTTTGTGTTTAATGTGGTTTGCCCACATTAGGAAATTCGAAAAACCACTGAACTTAAAGTAAAGTGCATATGAAATGTGGTACAACAACGTTTCCAGAAATATAATTCCTACTTGTCCAATTCAGATATCTGTGCTCTGTATCTCTCTCAATTCCTCCTCTTCCAAGGGTCTCCTCTGTTTTGTAACTATAAGATTTCTTGTCTGGGTATCCCTTTACTAACCTTAACATATAATAATGACTTGGCTCTTCCATCTTTAAAAAAAAAAAAAATGTATGCATGCGCTTATGTGTGTGCACAGCTTTACCCAGAATTGACTGTCTTATTTTTTTCCTAGTATTTCTTAGCAAATTTGAAAAGATTTTAGAAAAATTTGTTTATGTTCAGATTTCTACGTCCTCATGCCTTAAGCACTTCTCAACTACCTGTCGGATTTACTCACTGAACTTTACATAAGAGAGCTAAGCCAAATTTACACACATGGTCCCTTGTTCCTGGAGATATGATGGACAGAAGGAATGTCCATTTAAAACAGATATAAATATGTGTGCATATATCTGTGTATGTAAGTACATATACATGTATGAGTGTGTATCACAGAACTTTGCTACACCACTGAAATTAGACTCACATAAAAAATGTAGTACCTAATTCCAAGGACATCTTAACTTTTCTTAGCTAATCATACACTTATTTTAAAATCACAGAAACTAAGCACTGACTACTTAATTTTCAAAGTTGCTTTGGAATTCACAAAAATTATATGTCCTTAGGAGAAGTGTGTGTCCTTAAAGCACAGCAACATTCATAGGCAAATAGGAGGATTGCTGAGTAAGATTAGATTCATCAGTTTTACAAAAATGAATTCAATATGAATAATTTCTTAGGTGGTTTAGCATGTTGCAAAATGCCTTTGTTTAAAACGTGGAGTTCCTATAAAAGGTGAAGGGGATGAGAAGTAGTGTTTCAAGATAATAATACTTAGATTGGACATTTTTAGGATATATACATAGAAAAATGATTTTCAACTAGTTAATTCCTCATATATTCAATCAACTGAACAATTTGTGAAAACAGAGGGTAGAATACAATTGTTGTACTTATGGCATAAAACCTCTTATATTTTAAAAAGAGGAAAAAAATAAACTTAAGATATGCCTCCAAGACATATTATTGTGTTAATTCTATATACAAACAGAGTTCGGGGAGAGAAAGAAAAAAAGTTTAGATGAAAATTTCTTCTCTTTTTATATATTTAAATTCTTTTATTTAAACCTGTTAAAGTTTTTTTTTTACTCTTTGAAATCAGAATATATCTTAGGCACAAATTATGATATAGACTGTAACATTCATTGCCATATTTAAGAAACTCTTACTTTTCGAAGAAAAATATCCAGAGGTGAATGATATTCCTG
>NW_006794161.1:105912-107897 GCF_000442215.2 Lipotes vexillifer | reverse complement strand
TCCTGCTGGTTGGTTCAGATGATATCAAAATTAAAGAAAAGATTTTTCTAAACTTATATTCATTAAAAAATGAAAAGTAGTGGGGCTTGCACTTATATACCTCTATAACAAAATAATAAAATATACTTGAAATTATGACTATAAGATGATAAGAAGTCTCTTCCAAATTATCAGTGTATGATTAATTAGTAGAATATTGAGATAAATGTATTATATTAATAGAGTTCAATTTGGGCTAAATTTATTTTATTACCTTTGAGTTCTTCAAAACATGGTAATGTTACATTATTGAGAATATTTAAATAAGCAAAATAGTCCTTACTCCAGGTTATGTTTTATAATTATGAATTTGTTCTGTAACAGAAATCATGCTTCCAACTTTTGTTAGACATACTCAAGTTACTTATTGCCATGCACTGAGAACTATCTCTGAATCTGCGCTCTCTGCAGGATGCTAAGAGTTCAAAGTTAAACAATACAAAGGCCCAGTCATATAGGACCTTGTCATCTAGAGAGGAAACAGAGAAGAGATTTTGTGGGTAGAATACAGTGTGAGGGACACGTAGGGCTGAATACACTGTGCTATATGGGATCAGAGCACGAGCCTGAAGTGGGAGGAAAGTGTCAGGAACATCCTTCGGGGGTGATGATTGCTCAGGATTCTGAACAAGGAGTAGCAGTTTAAAGTAAGTAATGCACACTACATCTTAGATTAATACATCTGTGTCTTCCCATTACTTTTCATTCTACTGATGTTTTTGAAACAAATATTCACAAGATCAAGTTACCATTTGAAAATATTCAGTCTATTAACAGTTCAGTCCATTTATCAACTTTTTCAAAAGGAATGGCTCTTCTGTACAATCAAAGTCACCAGGTGTTTTAAAAAAACTTAACCCTTGCATTAACCTTATGTCATATGACATTATACTTTAATAGCATATGCAATATCAAAGAGTTGAGTATTAAAAAATTTTGTGAATAATTTGAAGGTATATGTATTGGGTCGGCCAAAAAGGTCACTCGGTTAATGAATATGTTGTTCAATAAAGTTCCTAGTGAAAATGAAAAATGTGTCTTTTATTTTTACTTAAAACTGAACGAACTTTTTGGCCAATCCAATATGTCTGTTTTCAACTCCAATCATTTTTAAAGTACCTAAGGGTGTTTCAAAGTGTCCCAGATTTTTTCATCAATACTCTACCCCATTATTCACAATATTTTGCCTGCCAAAATATATAACTTACGTATATTTACCTAAATGTATTAATATACATTTTTTTCTTTTTAAATCCTCACACGCATATAAAACAATTCATTAGAGTTAATGACGAGTCACACCTCTCAAAATGGTGAAAATTTCAATTAAAAGCCACTTTACCCTTAAAAGTCCCCTTGTGAAACACACAATTTCTGTTGAAATTTTGGAAACACAAGATATAGGTTATAATTTTTCATTACTTATTTATGGATCCTTAGCATTTTAAGAAACCAAGTTGAGAATCATTGTTCTTTTATAAAATATGGAGAGTCACTCAGAAAATTGAAATAAGCTGATAGTAGCAGTGCTGGAAAAAATAGTTACATTTGATATTTTCCACACTATCAGTAGGTTCAGCCACATGGCTGAACTTTCAAAACAGGTCTTTCTACAATACTTTCCTCTGCAGTAGAACAAACAAAGAAACAAATATATTCCTATATAGGCTTCTATAAGTTCAAGTTATTTTATTAATGAATTAGTCATAAGGTACTTATGAATCTCACAGAAGATATCTAACATTTAATTCAGTGATTAGCTTACAATCCATCTGTATGACTTTATAATCAGCACACTAATGTTTTAACCAAAAATGTCTTCCCTCACCAGCCCCGCCACTCTCTCTTTAAAAACCACCTAAATTGGGCTTCCCAGGTGGCGCAGTGGTTGAGAGTCCCCCTGCCGATGCAGGGGACACGGGTTCGTGCCCCGGTCTGGGAGGATC
>NW_006794161.1:80398-105322 GCF_000442215.2 Lipotes vexillifer | reverse complement strand
ACCCAAAAAAAAAAAAAAAAAAACAAAAACAAAAACAAAAAAAACATAAAAACCACCTAAATTACTATTAAATTTAAAACAATGGAAACATTACACTCACTTTTTTGTCTTTGTTGTATTTGGTAAATATCTCCTGAGCTCTCTCTTCTCCTCCATCCGTGAACAACATGATAATCTTATTGCAGTTGGCTCTAGACACATTATACTGTTAAAAAAAATGTATATCATTCATAATAAAAGGTAGGGAGTATAAAAGCAATATGGAAAGAGCATGCACAGGTTGCAAGTAATGACTGAAGTACCTGCTCAATAAGTCAATTCTAAGAACCAGTTCCTGGATCAAGCCAGGGCTACGCATCCCTACACAGGGGCTCTGCCTCATTCCCAACACCCACGGGTCTCCCTTCCTTCAGGCTTCTGATCAAAGGTCACCTTACCAGTGAGGACTTTCCTGACAACCTTCCCCTCCCAGGCTGTATTTTTCTCCATAGCATTTCACATTTGTTTACATGTAGTATATATTTTATTTGTTTTTTTACTATTGGCTTCTCCCAATAGAATGTTAAATGCCAAAAGGGCATAAACTTGTGTCGTTTTCGTTCAGTGTTGTTTCCTTGCCTAGATGAATGCCTAGCACATAATAACCTCTCAGTGGTTAATTAATAAATGCATTTTAAATTAATTAATGGCCACGATGTCAATTTTATACCCCTATAATTTACACGAGAAACAAAGAAATATTAATAAAATGTGCATAGCTTTTCACATATATTTTCAATCTATTCACAAACATTTGTTCCTCTCTTCCCTTCATCTTACTTTATTCACTTTACATTTCTGAAATTGCAGTGTTGATCCCTAATGCCCAGTGCTCTTTCATATCTTTGTAAATGTCGACAGCTACTTCCAGAATATTCTCCTATCTGCTCGCAAGCAGCCACACATATTCTAATCCTGAAAGACTCAATTCCAGTGGTAAATCCTTTCTTACACTTTCTTTAAGGTCCCCAAAGAGTTGGATTTAGGTAAACAATGGATTAGCATCAAAGGACCATGAAAATGCACAATTAATTTAAAAAGCCGTATTTCTTTGAGGTCTTTCTACTGTTGTGAAATGTGTTTGTCAAAGTGTTGAGAACAAAAGATTCACACTAAGTTATGAATGCTCAGCTTCTTCGAAAATGTCAACCCTCTAGTTCAGCAATATTCAAAGGAGATACAATGTGAGCCTAATTTGTAATTTTAACCCTCTAATGGCCACATTCAAGAAAGTAAAAAGAAATATCTGAAATTTTAATAACATATTTAACTCAGTCATTCAAAAATGTTATCAATTCAACATCAAATCAATATAAAAGTTACTGAGATAATATACTTTTTTTTCTTTCATAATAAGTACTAAAATTTCAGTGTGTACTTGTAACACATTTCAGTTCAGACCAGGCACATTTCAAGTGCGCAACACCCACTTGTGATCATGGTTATCACACTGGACAGCACAGTCTTGGTCTTTAAGTGACTAATACATTGTTTTAAAAATCACTAATTCTCCTATAGTATTTAAGCTTATTGAAGGTCCCTATTCCTATTTGTCAAAAAAGGAAATCCCATTTCCTGTGGAAAAGTTAATGAAGACAACATTTTCCTTTACTGATGAAAAGATCCTGTTTCATATATTCTTACCCCATTGACTAGGCCATTAGACCATGGGGAGTTAAGGCTTTTAACCAAGCACTGTGAAAACTCAAGTATTAACTAATACAATTTATCACATTCAAGCACCATTCTTATTTTTGAAGATAATTATCTGAAAATTTGACCATACAAAAATTTACATATTTTATCATCAAAATAATTTTGTGAAAGGTGTTGAAGTCCCTTAAACTAAAATTAGTTTCTCTAATGACTTGTGTTTTCTATTTGCGTATATAAAATGGGCAAAATAATATTTACCTAAAGGACTGTCTCAGAAAAGTGATAAAGTTTTTAGAACAGAACTTGGTTTCATTTTTTGAAGTAGTGGAGGTATTCTTATTATCATCACTAAATGCAAGTATCAAAGTTACTTTCAGCACATTGAGTCTTGCTGATCATTCGTAAGACACCCACAAAAAGAGGAACACAGCAATGTTGTGTTTCCAACATCATTTTTCCTCAGGACTTGTGGGAAAGCAGAGTCTATCTCAGCAATTTTTCATCAGGTTTGCAGCTATCTAAAGAATCATACAGTCACAACAAGTATACGTAACTGGCTTGGAAGGAACTAAGCAAAGGAAAGAAATTGATTATGTCAATAAAAATACAACAGCTAGGGTTGGTAATTTACGTTAATATGGTATTTCATGACACACTGTTGTATCTCTGTGTGGCCAGTATGTAGCAGAGCATCTATCATATGCACTCAATAAAATTATTTTGGAAAAATGCACCTCAATATATTTGTCAGTATTTTATGAAATGCTAACTGAAGACTAATTCAAATCTTAACGTCTAATTCTATTTGACACTTGAGTCAATGATCTTAAGGGTAAACCTTGCCGGGACAAACAAAAGAGAAGGAATGGCACTGCATGATGAGAAAAAGACTAGAAGTGTCTGAAAGAGGTAACAGAACATGCTTCAGCTCAATAAGGCAAGCCATGGCATTTGGGAAAATTATTTTAAAATGAAGAATTGCAATATCTAAGGGACATGTGGAAAGCAAAACACACGAGGTTTACTATTGACGACATATTAAAAATCATTTACAACTTTGGTAAAGGC
The DNA here is from genome assembly GCF_000442215.2 of Lipotes vexillifer. Taxonomy (NCBI): domain Eukaryota; kingdom Metazoa; phylum Chordata; class Mammalia; order Artiodactyla; family Lipotidae; genus Lipotes; species Lipotes vexillifer. Next base: position 102,559 of record NW_006794161.1, on the reverse strand, counting down.
AGTGGGAGAGGCCAATAGGAGTTAGATCATATTTTATCAGCAACTAATAATGAACGTGGGAGTTAACGTGGCCCCTCTACATGACTGCCTCTGAAATAGTACATTAGGCTTAAGACTTCTCATCATTTCACAACGGAAACCTGAATAGGAGGGAATGAGTGAGGCCAGTTAACAACACTAAGAGGAATAATTAAAATGACAAGACCTAGAAAACTTGATTATTGACTCAAGAGAAAAAAGTTAATATAAAAACCTTTCACATTCCTTTACTACAGAAAGAATATATTCCACTCTAATGATCAATTACGCTTGAATTTCAAAGTTTTGAGTTTTCATTTTTTATTAATAAACATACATTATTTAATAATCATATGCATTTTACCAAAGATAATTTCCCCTGAAAACTGCAGTGTGGAACTTCTTTGCTTTTCTAACTCCTTACTTGCTTATCTAATGGTATCTAAGAAAATATCACTACCTCAAACTCCAAATAATTGAAAATTCTACTCTCACATTCCCTCTTTCTAGACTCCTGTGCCACCATCCACCTAGATAACTTGGAATCATCCCCTCCCCCTCCCAGCAACCCCTCCTACCCACCCAATCAGGTCACTCGCCTTAACATCTCTGCACGTCTAGTCTAATACCAGGATTTCTACAATAGCTTCTGAACGTAGAACACTCGTCAGATGATGTCTTTCTCCTACCACAAACTTTTCATTTGCTCCTACACACTTCATTTAAACACAGCTCATGGTCTTTCCATTTCCATCACCTCTCCCCTACTGCTTATGGCCCAGCCATACCAATCCACCTGCAATTCTTTCAATGTGCATGACACCCCATGCTTCTGTGCCATTGTCGATGCTGTTCATTTTATCTCCCTCACCGCTCATTCTTCAAAATCCTGTTTTCAAGGAAGTGCAACAATTTTCTGACCTCCTTTGGGTAAGTTGAGCCCCCTTCCCCAAGCTGCTCCGAGCAAACACACCGTGAATACCCTGTAACAGCACTAACATGTTATATGAGAAATGATGATTTAGCATGTTATGCTCGATCTTCTTGAGAGCAAATGGTTTTGTTTATGTCTGGAATTTCAGCAATAGCACTGTGACAGGATAAATGGTGAGGCACTCAATAAATACTGGCTGAATGAACAAATCAATGAGTCATCACCCAATCAGAGATCTTGAAAACTGTTTAGAAGATTTACTTCGGGAACAACGAAATCAAGTTTGCAGAAAAGACCAAATATAAGGGCTTATTTAGTGACTCAGCAAATATGACAGGAATTATGTGCTGATTCTGTCCCAGCCACATGCTATTTATTAATTAATTATAACACCAACTCAACAGCCTACAGTCTCATGTGCTTTTCTATGTGGTTTGTTATGTCCACTGATTCTGTGGACATTCTTTACACAACCCTAGTTAGGAAACCAAGGCAGAGAGATGTTAGGTCCATACTCTGAACCACTGCAATAATATTGCTTCAGAAGAGATACAAACCTGAATGACAGCTCCTGCTTTCAAATAGTTCAAATGAAACAGACAACATGGCCATTTGAAAATACTAGTCCGCAGTGTGAGATTCATGTTATAATATTGTTATGATATGGGACAGGTAGTAGGTGTGCCAGAGTTTAAAAGCCTAACTATAGACGTCGATGATTCATTCAAGGGAATTTTCTCTTTGGAAAGAATTTCTGCTCTTCCTGTCTACCCTGATGTGAACCATCTGGACCTTTTTGTACATTTAGGAACAACCTGAAGATTCAAACTAGATGTTTAAAACAAATATTTCCAGAAACCATTTGATGACTGAGAGCACAAGTTGCCGAATAAATACAGTACTAATTGAGATAAGACAAAAGAGATGATATTCTAAATGTGCCAACTAAGTTTCCAGTGCTTCTTCAAAATTAAATTAAATAATTACCTTACAAATGTATTTTTTAAACATAGTTTGAAAAAAGAGGGTAGAAGAAAAGATCTAAAAGAAAAATAAAATCTACATTTTGTATACCTTCTGAATTTTGGATTTACAAATAAAAAAAGTTCAAACATTTTTACTGCCTAGACACATCTGCTTTCTAAATGAATGAAAAACAGAACTGTTATCTAACCCTACAGAGCTGTAACTACCAGGATACTGAAATTCAGATCCTACAATTCAATAATAAAAGACAAAAGGGGGTAGTATTAATACTTACATTAAGCAGCTGTTCAAAAGCAAAACTAAAGCCCTTCTTATAATCTGTGATTCCTTTCGCTGTGATATTATTCACTGCATCTTTCAGCACTTTCTTATTTCTTACATTTGCTTGGACAAGGTGCTGAAAACAGCTTACATCCTGGGCATTGCTGTTAAACTGCAAAAGATAAAAAGTTAAATGTATAAACCAACATTAAAATCAATCATGTAATTTTTACTGAATTTGTGTTATACTTCTCAATCCTTCTGCATTGCTTTCTCTTTCAAAAAGAAAAGTGAGTAAATTGGTAACAGAAGTGCACTAAAGATCAAACAGTAATTTTCATCCATGCCCCAACCCCTACTGTATTAGCCTGTCGCTTATTGACACTTTCTTGAACCTAGCTTGGTTTCCCTGATTATAAATTTGGGATTTGAGCTATGTGAGGTCCCGCCCAGCTCTCAAATTTTATGAGCATCTAGATTACAAAAAAAAACCAAAAACAAAACACAACGCTCTCAACAAACAATGAAATATATTCAGAATGCAGAAATGGTATGATGATGCCTGCACAGAATATAGGGAGAAACTGAGCATTTCACTCACCTCGCATGAGGAAACGCTAAATGGAAAAGTGGTACACAGAATGACAGGAACAGACGTTTAGTAAATTTGAAATTTGATGGTAGTCTTTCCATGGGGGTCAAAACAGGAAAGCAATCTGAAAGACTCAAGAACGAGTGGCCTTTCAGAACTATCACTCTAGAGGTAATATAGGGAATGCAGTGGAATCACAGAGGCAAGAGAAAGGGCAAGCAGGTCATGGCAGAGTTACTGCTGTGAGTGATAAGGGCCTGAACAACAAAGTCTGTAGGAGGAGAAAACAAACTCCAATAATATCTGCCCCAATTGAAAATTTAAGAATGATCACCAAAGTAATTTCAGCAACCGTATAAAAAGTATTCACACAGTTCACTGGATATTTCCAAAACGATAAGAATAGGACTCCAGCAAGAAGATCAGGGCGCTAAAATGAATGGGATCGTCCTATCATTTATTAACTCTGCTATGTGTACAAGCCCCTTAGGCTCCTGGGGCCTAGACTGTCACATCTACAAAAGCAAAATGAGAATAATAATAAAACCATACTTGCTAAAAGGAAAGGGGCTGGCCAGATGAAATGTTGAAGATATTCTCAGATCAAAAGCACATAATGATTTTAATAGGTGGATCACAAGCCAAAATGTATTTTTACATAAGTGATTATCTATTCTCATAAATATAATGCATCATTCTTTTTTCTCTGAAGATCCCTGAAACCTAGTGATAAGGTACACTGTACAATTCATCAAACCATTAAGCAAATATTCATTGGCGGCCTGTTATATGTCCAGAGTTGTGGTAGGTGAGAGCTCTGTGCCTTCAGACATGAGGTAAATTATGCACACACACATATATATGTATGTAAGCACTTATACGTGTTTACTTTGTGCTGCATTGACTATTTGCTCTACAAATATTAATCATTTCCTCTTTGAAAATGCGCTGCAAGTAAGTAGTATTATTATCCATGAGAAACCTTAAGCATAGTTAAATGACTTGTCTATAGTCACGTAACAAATAAGTAACAGAGTCAGGATTCAGACTAGCACTGTAGCAAGAGTCTGGGATTTTAACTACTCCCGCAGTGCCTCTCAGTATACTACAATAAATCATGATGAGTTATGTAAATCAATATAATCCTAATCTCTAAAGAGAAAATATCTGGAGAATGGGTTCTGATTTGGACTGTAAGCAGTTGGGGGGAAAATTCCCTAAGAAATGGCATTTCCTGTGATTCCACAGAAATGTTTCCTTGAAGACTATAGAGGAAGAACATTCCAGGCAGATAGAACAACACGTAAAAAGGCCCTGATGTGACAAAAAGAAAAGAAGCCTCTTAGGGAAACATAAAGATGGACAGTTTAGCTCAGTTTCATATGAGGACTAATGACATGAAAAGAGCTCAGGGACGGAGGCAGGGTCTAACAGAAATGCTAAACAATTAGGCATGTATTCTCTGTCGAGTGGCCAGTCATGAAAGGTTTTAAGCCAAATGCAAAATAATTTAATCTAGAACTTTAACAGCTCGCCCTAGCTGCTGTTTAGGAATTGGATGTAAGGTGAGCAAAATTCAAAGGATGGAAAATAATTAGGAGGCTATTGCAGTAATACAGCTGAAAAGACAAAGTGGCTTTGTTATTCATGGAGATGGTCCGAAAAGAGGGGTTCAAAACCTGTTTTGGAGAAAGAATCACTAGCTTGTGATGGTGCACTGGGTCTGCGTTGAGTAAGAAGAGAATTCTGACATGGGCATCTGCGTGGTCGGAGGAGGGACGGGTTCAGGGACACTTGAGGATTAGGGGAGAGAAGCACACAGTTCAAGTGCGGGTGAGATTTCAGTATGTGAGATATGCAAATAAAGATGTCAAGAAATCATAACGTTGAAAGCAAGAGGCTCAGAAGAAGTCTTGATTAATATAAAAAACACGGAAAGCTTCAGCAGAGAAATTTGATTTAAAGCCATGTGATTAAAAGTGAAGCAGAGGAGGGGTCTGAGAAAACTGAGCAGGAGTAAGATCCCTTGGAGGCAGGAAGGAAGTCAGGAGATGGGACTGCCTGAGATGATGAGAGGAAAACAGTCTCAAGAAGCACACACTGTGGGACAGAGACAGGAAAGATGAGGACTTAAAAGCACCCACTGCACTCATCCCTGTTACACAGGCAGTGTCTGGAGATCGGTGGGGGTGGGGGGGGGGGCAGGTGGAACACAATGGAGCGCGCTGAACAACAATGGGAGGGATTAGCCCGTGCAGAGGCAAGTCTTCAGAGCATCTGGGCTGGGAGGCAGAGAATGAACAGGGTGGTCCCTGAAGGGGTGGATGGGGGTCAAGGAGAGGTTTCCAAATTTTATTTATTTATTTATTTATTTTTGGCTGTGTTGGGTCCTCATTGCTGCACGTGGTCTTTCTTTAGTTGCGATGAGCGGGGGCTACTCTTTGTTGCAGTGTGCAGGCTTCTCATTGCGGTGGCTTCTCTTGCTGCGGAGCACAGGCTCTAGGCGTGCACTTCAGTAGTTGGGGCACGCAGGCTCAGTAGACGTGGCACACGGGCTTAGTTGCTCCGTGGCATGTGGGATCTTCCCAGACGAGGGCTCAAACCCGTGTCCCTGCATTGGCAGGAGGATTCTTAACCACTGCGCCACCAGGAAAGTGAAGGATCACTAGAGCAAGAGAGGATTTATCTTGAAGAGAGAAGGAAGAAAACGTTGCAGGCAACAGAACAGAGGTGAAAAACGAAGCTCTTGTGAAGATGGGGAAGGATGGGACACAGATGCTCCTAGAGGAACAAGCCTGTAAGAAACCATGTATCCACTTCATTGTACTGGGAAAGAAGTGCGAGGTCTGAGTCCTGCCGCTGGGTGTACAGAGATTTAGTGTGGGGAAATGATATTATTGCCTGTGGCTTTTGTCTCCAGTGGACCATGAAGCAAGGTCATCAGGACAAAGTAAAACAGGAGGTGGAAGGTTTGGAGAGAGTACAGATAAAACAGGAAGTAAAATGTCTTGCAAAGATAAATACTGAGTTCTTTCTCACTTTTACTTGGAACACTACTTTTGGGTACATCATATATATGAGAACAAAGCTCCAATATACTTGTTTTCAATAAAGTCAAACACTGAAAAGTCAGTATCTTCAGATCCAAATCCCACTGCCTTTCCCCGCCCCCAAGTATTTGATAATCTGACACAATCTTATGCTACACATCCCGTTTTGAAAGCAAAAGAATATGAGAATTCCCGTGTTAGAAAGTAAAAAATTAAGTAAAAATAAAAAATCGATTGCCAATACATTAACGGTAAAACATCTGACCTTAAAGAATCATTAGAAATGATTACAGGAAATGTTATTATGTGATTTAGTTAAATCATGAAACTTGATAAAATTACAAGTTATGCAGAAAATGAACACTGGATAATGTATTGCCCGGAGTCTTTCGGTTGGCCTTAACCTGCTTTTAACACAGAAGAGTGAAGCATCTCATTAAGTCACTTTAACACAAACTGATTAAATGTAAATTCAATTCATTAAATACAAATTCAGCGGTGTATAACAAATACTCCAATTATACTCATAACAAAACTCATAAATAATGCAGAGAAAGGAATAACTTACAAAGTATAAGTCCCTATGGCAAACCTTATTCTCCAAGAAAGGAATGAGAAATGTGAAAAGTTCTGACTGAGGTAAGTATATATTTCACAGACATCTTAGACTCACTTGCTTTTAGAATAGGAAAAAAAAAAAAAAAAACAGATTTACTTTCATGAACTGAAATTACTGTCTTTGGTGACATGTGTCCAGACTGTAATTTATAAACCACATATTTAATACATTAACCACCACTTAGGGCAAAAGTCTAATAATATAGCATTATAAAGCTTTGAAATACTACATGGTGACTGAAAATAGATGTAAGGAGTCCTGCTTTTGTAATCTCTTAAGAAAATACTTCTTTTAAATATGTATACTTAACTAATCCTACAGAGCCCCAAATCCAAACTACCGTCATGCTCATTCCTTCCCAATTCCAGAAAATTCAACCAAGTAGGTCCCTTATCAGAAATGCTGAGAAAAATCTCTGCTAGCACACTGAGACAGGAAGGTGTGTGGGTTAACGTGAGCATCTGGGGTAGCAATGAGGAGGGATTTCTATCTCTGCCCCAGCATTTGCACATTCTTTTGTTTTCCTCTTCCACATACCCTGCTCTTTCGGGCTACAACACTTGCTGTCCCACTTACCTCAACATTCTTTCCTTATAAAAGGCTTTCATGATCTTCCCTGACTAGGTCAAATCACCCCATTAAAAGTTTCATAGGCCTAGATATATCTTTTTTATGGAATACATCACAGTCATAATTCTATATTTCTTTGTATGATATCTTTATAGACTCTTTGACTGGATTAAAAGCCATGGCCAAAAAAGAAAATAGACATCCCACCACTGTACTTGACATATTAATAGGTATCCATATAATTGGTGTACAATCAACATACAAAATAAATATTTACTGAATGAATGTATGGAGTTTAAGAAAATTAGAAGACAGTGCACAAATACTGATCAATAATTTAGCTAAAGGCTTCTAAGTATAGAACCTGTATTTTAGTTCTGCAATATCTTGTTAAATTTGTACATTTATAAATATAAATACTCTGTCCAAAAAGACACTATTAAAATATCCAAATGAAAATGCATGCAGAACACCTAGCATGGAGCCCGGCACATAGTAAATGTTAAATCAACTGCAATTCTATTGTTTTAAAAATTATTTTAGTAAAAAAAATTAGTATAATTCATAAGAAATAAGAATAGATTCCTAGATTCATGAGAAAGATTCATATAAACAATATCAGCTTTAGTGACTCTTAAATAAAGTTCACTACTGGGACGGTACAAGTAGCCCTCAAACATTAGTTTAGTTCTTGAAACAGTCTCTGGGAATAACCATGAACAGTAAATTTCAATGCTTCCAATGAACCTTCCTATTAAATATCACAATCAAGTACACATATCAAATTAAAAGATAATTTAAGATCCAAACAAATTGTTAATTTCTCAAATGAAATAACTTAAACTCTTGGTTTTGTAAAGGCAAGGTCTATTTTTTGTTCTGATGTCCCGTGCCGAATAAGAAATCATCCACAAAATATTTCTGAGAGAGGAGGTTCTGCTGCTCATTGGATTAACCTGGGATACAAACGATGAAATGCTGACATTGCCTTGATATACACAAGTCAAAGAGGCATCAAGTTCCTGAAAAGCAACCTTGTCTAGAAATGGCACCTATGATACACCTTCATGGAGTACCAAGGCTCCCACGGAAGAGGTTGGTGGGCTCAAGTAATTTTCCCCTAGACTGTTGAAGAATTAAAGGCAAAATAAATCCAAAGGTGATATTCTTCCACTTGGAACAGCAGAGAAAAAGTGGCCCATTTAATCTTTGTCTGACCATTCAGTATGTCCTTAATTTCCACCCCCTCACCTCATCCATGTATTTCAAACTCTTTTTTTTTTTTTTTGGCCATGAAAAAGAAATACAGTGTGAAATTATGGGCTCCCACCATGTAGATGATCAGCAAAAACAACTCAAATTCAGACTGGCCTGCTTTGGAACATGGGATTTTTTAAAATTATAAAATATAAGTAAACTACTTTACATAATTAACTACTGTAAATAGTTTATATAACAAAGTTATATTATATAATTTAAATGGGTTCTCTAAGTTAAATAAACTGCAAACAATTTTGCATATCAGGCAGCAGTTACAAATTGTGGTATCAGAAGCGATCTACATTTTGGACACCAGATGGCAATGAAGGAAAATAAAAAGAAAGTGAACAGAGGCTGTGATCTCAAAAATCTTGGTTGTTTTATTCCTACTAAAATACCTGTTATTTATTTTGATTTTCCCATTTTTCATAGGAAACTAGGAAATATTATAAAGAAACAAAATGGTTATTCTAAAATCCAGAGAAAATAGCTTATAGCATTTACTCACATGCATATGTACATATTCCTAGTTAAGAATGATTTTAAGGTTTTTATCTATTGCCAAATTACTTTCCAGATATATTGCGCCAATTTAAATATGTGTGAGTCTCACTTCACTCTCAGACACACAACATTTTTATTTGCTAAACTGTAATTTAAAATAATATTTCAATATTCAATAATTACTTGAATTTCTCAGTGGTTAATGAAGTGAAAGTTTTTCTCACATATTAATTGTCATATAAACCTGTGAATTGTAAGTCCTATTTTTTCCAGTTTGTTGCTTACCTTCTAATTTTAACTTTTGATCCTGTTCTTTATGATTTCTTAAAATATTTTTATGCTTAGAAAACCATCCATTATTCAGGTAAATAAACATCTACAGTTTCTACTAACATTTGATGGTTTTGTTTGCTTATTTTACATTTTGGTGTTTAGTCACGGTGGAAATTATTTTCCCCAATAGTATGAGGGGACAACTAGATTAAGAAATTTTTTTTCAAATAGCCAATTTTCCCTTTTATTGAGTAATTATTGGTTCCTGATCCACTGTGTATAATAAATTAAGATTATGGCTACATTTCCTTTACTATTTGGATACATATTCCTTTAATGTTCCCATTATTTCACCAGCTTCTTACTTTTTAATGTTAATAATAAAAATATTAGCTAACATGTACTGAAAATCACTGCTATGCCAATCTAAGAACATCACATGTATTAATTCACTTAACCTTGACCAAGCTTAAAGTCTTAGCTGTAATATGGTTTCCATTATACAGTTGAGGAAATGAGGCTTAGAGTGTCAAGGAAAGTGTTCAGAGTCACTCAACAACCAAGGTCAGGACTCTACTTCAAACCCAAACCCCTGACACTCTTCTCCATGGTGTCTAATCACTTTTATTTTATGCCAGAAGAATAAGCTGCCATACTCTGTCACGGTACTTTTTCCACCACTATTTTCCTATTGAACTTCAGAACTATCTTTTGTCAAATTAAAACCACATTTACCAATAATTTTTGGGACAAACTGGTATCTTCACATGAGTCAGCTTTTCATTCCAGGAAGAATTATTCATCAATTCCACATTTATTACTGTTCCTCCATTTCAACTCTTATACATATATATCTCATATACTCTTTTCTCTTTCTTAAACTTCAAGTCCTAATGAGATCAATCAAGATGGCAGAATAAGACGATGTGAAGCTTACCTCCCCCCACAAACACATCAAAATTGCATCGACATGTAGAACAATTCTCACTGAAAACTAACTGGAAACTGTCATCAGGACACCTGTACAACCAAGAAAGATACATATGTAATTGGGTAGGAAGGGAAGAAAAGTGATTGGGTCAGGACCTGTGCCCCTGGGAGGGGACTCAAAGGAAAAGGGAGATTACACAGATGGAGACCGTCCCTGGGGAGTGTGCGGTGTGAGCCACAGATGGGGTAGCCCAGTGCTGGTGTCCTGCACCCTTTGGCCGGTGGGAGGAACTCTGCAATGAACAGAAGGGCTGAGGGAAGCCTGGACGTCACTTGTGAGGGGTGCATGCATGCGCTGGCTTACTCCCAAATCAGGTGAAAAGAAGACTACTCTAGTGGCTGCTGGTGGCCCATGACCACCTTGCTGCCTGGCTCAGCCCGACCTGAGAGAACGCCCTGGTCCCACTCATTCCCTGTCACAGTGCGGCACTGGTTCTGGGGTGGCCACAACTGGGAAGAAGACTCAACACGGGGACACAGAGGCGACCCCATCCCAGGGTGGAGCCTGGGTGGACTGGCAGTGGCCATTGTTGGCACTTACTCAAGCAGCGCCTCAGAAGAAGCACAGATTTCTGACGGCAGCTGCTCCATCACAGCTCATGCCCCAATATATGCTGAGAGTCCATATGGGCCCTGCCTGCCCTGTGGTGTGGCTCTACCACAGAGTGGGGGCAGCAGAGTCTTAGGGCTGTGATCAGCTGTGAGGGACAAAAGGCACTGGCACCCAAGGCTGTGTCAGAGCAGAGCAACGGAAACAACTGTGGGCACCTGAAAGAGCAGCTCATCTGAGACAGCTCAGACTCCCGTCTGTGGACAACAGGAGCCAAGAGCTCACATGGGCCCCCCTGGCTTCAGCACTCCCCCCACTCTGGGGCAAGGATCCCATTTTGGGGGAGAGAGGAAAACACAAACTTAAAGAGAACAGAACCAACTCAGGCCTGACCATCAAGGCTTTTGCTCCAGCAGCTTGGGATCAGACCCCACCCACAACAGGGCAGTGATGGCCAGTGAGCAGAGGGGAAGCCTTGCCTCACACCCAGCTTCAGCTTTAGCCCCTCTGCGTGCAGTCCCACCCCCTACCAGGGTGACAGATGCCAGCACATCCTGAAGAAAGATGTTACTTGCATCCACGTCAAATCCAGCTCTCCCACCAAAGGCACCGGGCACATGCAGTCTGTACAGGGACACTCTCACATACGCACACACATTTAAAACTGCAGGGCTTCCCTGGTGGCGCAGTGGTTGAGAGTCCACCTGCCGATGCAGGGGACACGGGTTCGTGCCCCGGTCTGGGAAGATCCCACATGCCGCAGAGCTGCTAGGCCCGTGAGCCATGGCCTCTGAGCCTGCGCCTCCGGAGCCTGTGCTCCGCAACGGGAGAGGCCACAGCAGTGAGAGGCCCGTGTACCACAAAAAACAAACAAACAAACAAACAAAAAAACCCCCAAAACTGCAATAGGTAACTGCTTCACCTAAATTCATAGAGGCAGAGAAATTTAAGCAAAATTAAAAGGCAGAGGAACTGCTCTCAATTAGAAGAGCACAAGAAAATCCCTGAATAAAAGAGCTAATGAAACAGGAATAATTTACCAGATAAAGAATTCAAAGTATTGGTAATAAAAATGTTAACTGAATTAGGGGAAAGCATAGATGAACACAGTGAAAACTTTAACAGAGAACTAGAAAATACTACAAAGACCCAATCAAAAATAAAGAATTCAGTAACTGGAGAAAACAAACAAAAAAACCCCCAACACACTATAAGGAATGAGTAGCAGACCAAGTGATACAGCAGAATGCATAAGTGATCTGGAAGACAGAATAATGGAAATCACCCAAACAGAACAGCAAAAAGAAAAACAAATTTAAAAACATGAAAACATTTTAAGAGATTGCTGGAACAACAAGTATACCAACATTCGCATTATAGGGGTCCCAGAAGGAGAAGAGAGAGAAAAGGGTATTTAAAATGTATTTGAGGAAACTACAGCTGACAACTACCCAAACCTGAAGAAAGAAACAGATATCCGGAAGCACAGAGAGTCCCAAACAAGATGAACCCAAACAGACCCACACCAAGACACATCATAATAAAAATGGCAAAAGTTAAAATTCTAAAGGCAATGAGAGAAAAACAAAGAGTCGTATAAGGGAATCCACATAAGGCTATCACCTGATTTCTCTGCAGAAACGCTGCAGGTTGAAAGAGAGTGACGTGATATATTCAAAGTCCTTAAAGGGAAAAACCTGCAACCTAGGGTACTTTACACAACAAGATTATAATTTAGAATAGAAGAAGAAATAAAGAACTTCGCAGACAAGCAAAAACTAAGAGTCCATCAATACTAAACATACACTAAAAGAAATGTTACAAGGTCTTCTCTAAGTGAAAAAGAAGTAAGAATCTATATGAAAGGGGAAATCCCACTATGAAATGCAAATATATTGCACATATTGAGGATCAACAACTTAAATACGCCAGTATGAAGATTAAAAGACAAAACATTGTAAAAGAACCATAACTACAGTAAACAAGGGATAAACATGAGGATGCAAAATATGACATCAAAAACACAGTATGTGGGCGAGGGGAGTAAAATGTAGATCTTTTAGAACGTGTTTGAACTTAAATGACTATCAATTTAAAATAACTAGATACAGTTATAGGTCAACATGTATGAACCCCATAATAACCATAAATCAAAAACCAACAATAGACGTAGAAAAAAATTTAAAAAAGGAACACAAGCATACTACTAAAGAAAATCATCAAACCACAAGGGAAGAAGCAAAAAGAAAAAGAAATGAACAGAGAAGAACTATAAAAATTACCAGACAACAAGTAATAAAACAGCAATAAGTACATACCTACAAATAATTACTTCAAATGTACATTTAATCCAACAATGCATAAAAAAGATCATACACCATGATCAGGTTGGATTTATTCCATGGTACAAGGATGGCTCAACATATTGAAATCAATCAACTTGATAGACCACATTAACAAAAGGAAAGACAAAAACCACATGATTATCTCAATAGATGCAGAAAAAGCAGTTGACAAAATTCATCATCCATTCATGATATAAACTCTCATCAAAGTGGGTGCAGAGGCAAAATATCTCAACATAATAAAGGCCATTTAATGACAAATTCACAGTTAGTATAATATTCAATGGTGGGCATGTAAATTTGTGTAGCCACTATGGAAAACAGTATGGAGGTTCCTAAAACACTAAAAATAGAACTACTATATGATTCAGTAATTCCACTCCTGGGTATATATCCAGAAAAAACAAAAACACTAATTCTAACTGATACATGCACCTCAATGTTCATAGTAGCACTGTTTATCATAGCCAAGAGACAGAAGCAACCCAAGTGTCAATAAACAGACAAATATAAAAAGAAGATGTGGTATATATTTACTATGGAATATTAGCCATAAAACAATGAAAATATGCCCATTGCAGCAATGTGGATGAAGCTAGAGAATATTATGCATAGTGATGTAAGTCAGAGAAAGACATATACCATACGATATCACTTATATGTGGAATCTAAGAAAGAAAACAAATGAATGTAAAGAGTAAAACAGAAATAGACTCACAGATATAGAAAACAAACTAGTGCTTACCAGTAGGAAGAGGGAAGGAGAAGGGACAAGACAGGGGTATGGGATTAAGAGGTACATACTACTGTGTATAAAATAGATAAGCAAGGGCTTCCCTGGTGGCGCAGTGGTTGAGAGTCTGCCTGCCGATGCAGGGGACACGGGTTCGTGCCCCAGTCCGGGAGGATCCCACATGCCGCGGAGCGGCTGGGCTCGTGAGTCATGGCCTCTGAGCCTGTGCGTCCGGAGCCTGTGCTCCGCAACGGGAGAGGCCGCAACAGTGAGAGGCCCGCATAACACACACACACACACACACACACAAAAGATAAGCAAGAGGGATATATTGTACAGCACACGGAATTATAGCCATTATCTTGCAATAACTTCTAATGGAGTATAATCTGTAAAAATACTGAATCACTATGCTGTATACCCAAAACTGGTAAAACATTTTAAATCAAAGATACTTCAATAAAAATAAATAAATAAAACAAAATGCAGGTCCTAAATATATTAGTAAAAGTACTGCTAGGTAATTCATGGCTTTTGCTAATATTGTGAATGTGATTTTAATTTCTATTATTAATCCTTGTTCAGCAAAAACCAGACATGTGATCGCCCTCCCATGGTTAGAGGTGCCACAAGTATCTTTGCTAATAGCACTCTGGGACTTGACCACTCCTGTCCTCAAATTGATGTTGCTGTCCCCTAACATTGGCTGCTGGCTTACAGTTTCCTTGGCCTATAGAAAAAAATTTTTAATAAAGAATTAACCATTTTTTAATTCAGTTTAGGAAAACCAGGTCTAGTCCAGGCCCTGCCTGTAATAAGCACCCACAGCCATGGCTGATTCAATTATCTCCTCTGAGCTTCAGGTTTTTCTTTCTGAAATAAAAGCCTTTGCTAGATCACTTGGGAAGCCCCTCAAATTCTAAAATCATATTTATATCTGATAATTTTAACTATGATGGAAAAGTTACATAAATGCATAGGAATAATAAATTCTGTATATACCAAAAGAAAATGGCATCAGTAAAAAGTGAAAATATTGAGAACATTATTGACACAATTTATGTTTGCCTCTAATTATAAATCATGGCCCATCAAAACTTCTGATAAATGTTGTCATTTTTAAACAAATATTCCCATTAACTTGAATCATGACATGCCCAAAATTCAGTCTGTTGACTTTTGTCAAAAACTTGAAAGAATTTCTGAGTAAGTCCCAAGTCTGTTTTTTAATATATTCTATTTACATGTTCATACAGAAAACTTTTAAACCTCTCTAGTTATAGGCATTTATAAGAATTTCAAGCAATTGAGAGTGTGCTACTCTTTTGCTTCAGAATTAATTTGTATTTAGCTTCCTTGCTCATAACAACTTGATATTTATATTTTCTCAACCATCTTTTAATCAACCAGTGTGCAATTCTGATTCCAGAGCACTCATCCAACTAGAAATATGGGCAGCTTTCTCTCCATCATTCTCGAGATATAATAATTCTATTAGCATTATTCCTAATATAAGTATTTTTCTCACAGCCCTGTGGAAATTTGCGTGCCAGCTCCCAAAGATGAAGCTTTACTGAAATGACCAAATGATCACATACTCTGTGATCACTTCCTCTTCACCCAACTGTGATGCAGAGCTGACCAATACGTCTAATATTTTCACGGTACATGAAGCTGAGTACTTGGAACATCTTCCCTAATTGAAAAAAGAAAATTTGTGATGATGGCTAGCTTTGCCTAAAGAACACAATGAGCAAGATACACCTAATGTGTTTGCAGAGTAGAGATACTGTCATACTGACAATATGAGTGAGAATGACTCTGGTCACTTAAAACACAAAGATATTTTATCACTGACTGAAATTTGTTATAAAATGACATCTATATAGCACTCTCCCTGCTGCCCCAGCAAACTTTATTGTTGTCTTATTTTAAGAAATGGCCACGGCCACCCCAACCTTCAGCAATCACCACCCTGATCGGTCAATGGTCAGCATCAAGGCAAGATCCTCCATCAGCCAAAAGATTAAGACTCAGTGAAGGGGGCTTCCCTGGTGGCGCAGGGGTTGAGAATCTGCCTGCCAATGCAGGGGACCAGGGTTCGAGCCCTGGTCCGGGAAGATCCCACATGCCGCAGAGCAACTAAGCCCGAGCGCCACAACTACTGAGCCTGCGCTCAAGAGCCCGCAAGCCACAACTACTGAGCCCATGCAACACAACTACTAAGCCTGTGCTCTAGAGCCTGTGAGCCACAACTACTGAGCCCACGTGCTGCAACTACTGAAGCCCACGCACCTAGAGCCCTTGCTCCACAACAAGAGAAGCCACCGCAATGAGAAGCCTGTGCACCGCAACGAAGAATAGCCCCTGCTCTCCACCACTAGAGAAAGCCTGCGCGCAGCAACGAAGAGCCAACCCAGCCAAAAATAAATAAAATAAATACATTAATTTAAAAAAAAGACTCAGTGAAGGCCCAGATGATGATTAGCATTTATAGCAATAAAGTATTTTTAAATTAAGGTATGTACATCATTTTTAAAAGACAATGCTATTGTACTCTTAATAGACCACAATTTAGTGTAAACATAACTTTTATATGCACTGGGAAGCTAAAAAGTTCGTGAAACTTGCTTTATTGTGGTGTCTGGAACTGAACCGGTAATATCTCTGAGGTATCCCTGAACTTTGAAAAATTTTACCTGTTAGGTGCAGTTATTCATATGTGTTTACTGGACGTGAAGTCTTTTCATAGTCCTTCTAGACCCAGCAAATAAATCAATAACTTTTGTACTTTTAAAAACTATAGTTCAATTCAAAATGAAGTATTCCCTCTGCCTCACCTTAAGAATTACTTTGCTATTTCAAAAACTGCAAATACAGTTAATTTCTAATTATAAAAAACTATCTTGAGTGCATCATGTAATTAATGGAAAAATATTTATCATACTTGTCAACACCTTCCTATAAACTTTCCTTATACTTGCAAAGCAATTAAGTTATCCTCTGGCAATCTCTCTTTTGAAAAATTAAATAACCTTGATTACTTGCCCTGCAAGTAATATAATTACTAAATTTGTCCATTATTTCAGACTCTTTTCTTCACAGTCTGTAATTTTTTACGTCTTTTAAATGAAGATAATTCTAAGAAGCACCGATTTTTTTTGCCTTAACAAACAGTACTTTAAAAAAAATTGAAATATGGCTGACTTACAATATTGTGTTAACTTCAAGTGTACAAATAGTGATTTAGTTTTTTTATTTCTTAAAGAAACAAGTATATGAGAGAGAAAACTCTGGTTCTCTTAATGAACTTAATTCTACTCCTTCCTTCTGCTCTTTTGTAATACCTCCCTCCAAAAAGCAAATGGCTACAAAATAAAATATTCATAAACGTCCATAAAACTAGCAATTCTATGAATTAAAAGGTCTTAAAATCTAAGTCAATGATATGCATGATTAGTTATAACAAGCCCCAGACAGATGCCTGCTGGACTTTGCTAAAAGTACCTCCCTAAGGTACCCTGATTTCCTCATTGCTTAATAATCACCTGGGAGACTTGCTAAATGCAGATTCTGGCTCTGCAGGTCTGGGGTAGAGCTTGGGATTCTGCATTTCTAACCAGCTGCCAGGCGCTGGTCAGGCTGCTTGGCCACAGACCTCACCTTAAGAAGGAAGGGCATAAACTACAATATTCTTGTTCGTTGACATAAATGAGATATGAATCAACATAAAGTTTTCCTGAAATCTAGATGGATGACTATTTGATAAGACATGAAATGAAATTACTCTCCTAGAATTCATATGTCACAAAACTGTACTGGTGTGCCAAATATCTTTTATTTTACTTGAATTCCGGCAAAAGGGCCTGTTTTGCAAGGGTGGAGAAATCACTTTTAAATTTAAATTGTGCCACAACTTACAAATGTGCTCATTATCATATGCAGAATAGGAAAGTTCCTAAGCTAAGAAAACCATGCCTTTGTCTAGGAACACATGAGGGATATTTTAGAAAGGAAACTGAAATTTAAAGCACATAGGAAAAGGAACAATCCAAATCATGTCTTTCTTGCATATACAGTGTAATTCGATACTTAAACAAAGCCCCACTCTGACATTAGTAGGTGTTAAACTGTCAAGCCAAGAACTGGGAAGTGTCTGAGATTTATCCTTGCAAGCTAATGAGTAATCCACCTACAGCTTTATAGACACTGGCAGAAAAATACAAGCCCTTTGGGTCAGAGAGAAAAAGCCGCTTACTACTCATAGCAATACTAATAGCAGTACCAAGAGCCAGACTGCCACCTTTGCTCACACTCACAACTCAATTCCCACAGGAGGATGGGAAGAGGGCCGGGGGTCACCTGCATAGGCAGTAGGTGTGTTTCAGGTAAGGAATCCCAAGATGAGGAAGGCCTTGATCTCATACAGGGGCTGCTGGCAGCTGGCCCATCCTCCTCTCCAGATAGACAATATCTTAATTACTCTGCATTGTATGTAAATCTCTTCTGGGGAAGGAGACATCTCTATCTTTACTTATCCTGGAATGTACATAAATCTGGGCAAACTGACTGTTAATGCTCAGACTTGAAGAAATGTGACACATTGATGAAGAACTGTCTCCTAACAGTTGGTAGAAAAGTGTTGGAAGATGACAACAACAGCAACAATAATAATAACCAGAAAAATGATTACAATAAATAAGCACTTTTCATGTGTTCTTCCATTTGGTGCTCAATAACTTAAAGGCAAGTTAAATATGGTTCTGTTTCAAAGAGGAGAAAACAGATCTGTAAGCCTTAAGTAACTTGTATAAGCTCACATAACTAGTAGTTTTGAGGCAGGAGGCAGATCGGCACCCCGCTCCCCAAGGCCAGCAATTGGAGATTCCTTCCCTGTAGACCGATACTCCAAGATGAGAATAGCAGGACAATTGAGAGAGAAGGCTGGGCGCTGCCCAAATAGAAGATAACAGACCACGTATTTCCATTCTCGAAATCAAGGAGACCCTCCCAACTAGAAAGCTTCTTGGAGGTCAAAAAGGGGGGGGGGGCGCCACCCCATAGTAAGTGATATCAACTACCCACAGGCCTCTTCACTAGAATCCATCTTGGCTCAGAGATGCAGAGGCACACGTGGCAGGATCCTGAGATACACCAAATATGGACTCAGAACTAGGCAAATCAAATGACTGGCCAAAGGAAACTTGGAAAAAATGCCCCAAAGAGTGATTCAAACTACCGCGAGGGTGCAACTCTCTCTCTGAGTCTGCCCATGTGTCTAACCACATGTACTGTACTCCTTTCCTTCCTAATAAATACTTCACTTGTTTCACTACCTTCTATCTTTGTGGGAATTCTTTTCTGCAAAGCCGAAGGGCCAGGGCCTCGTCACTGGCCACTGGTCTAGTGGCTAGGATTTGATGCTCTCACTGCTGCGACCCGACCTCAATCTCTGCTTGGGAGCTGAAACCCTGCTTCAAGGTGCTGCAGGCCAAGGCCACCTGAGATCAGTTTCAAAGGTTGTGCATTACTCCTATGAGATTCTATGAGTACATATAAGAGGCAGGATTGTGAGGAGAGTGGGAAGTAGGGCACTTAACCAGAGCTTAGCCTGACTAATGTCACCAGATCCTTTCATCATGATCAGCCCTTCCCAGCCTCCTATGTGGCTATGGATCCTCACTCCTCATTTTGCACTGGTATTTAGAGATTGTCACCTCTAGAATTGTTTTTTAGTGACTACAGTTGGGGCAAGGCGTAGAGTTGATTTTTTTTTTTTAAGTTATCTCCTACAACTAATAGCAAAGATATTATAAGGAGTATTTTGATTATTTCTTTCTGATGAATAATCAAAGATAGCATTTTAAAATGACCACAAGTTAGGAAAGCTTCCCGCAAGAAAACCGACTCAAAGATCTTTAACGAAATCCTAACATTTGCATCTAATTCCTAAATAAAAATATGTGATTTTACTGAAACACAAGACCATCTTCTTCAGTTGTTAATTTTTCATATATTGTCCGTAATCAGCATACATTTTCCTTTCATGCTCCACTGGCTTGCAGTATTTTTCTCCTAATACATCAAACTTCCTCACTTTCATAAACAAATACCACTCTTTGTGTCAACATTTGAAATTTTGCCTGCAAATCAGAACATGCTGTGATTTAATTGCTGCTCTTATCATCTACCACTTAGTTCTATCAAAGTATATAACTGGATTAGTGGGAAAACAGCTACATTATGCCTGCATTTAAGCTTTGCCTAACAGCAGGCTTCCTGTCTGCAACAAAGAACAGCCCTGGAGATTATAGAAACACTAGGAAATGATCATTTGTTCTGGCATTTTATGTGTGATTGAAGCATAAAAATTACCGTTCTCAAAAAAATAAAGAAACTTAGATACATAAGCCTAAAAGTGAGAATCTGCTTAATTTTTCTGTCTGATGGTTCTAGGCAACATTGGGAAAGCGTTCATACAGACTGCATCATAACTCTGGGTGACAGACATGATCTTAGGTTATGAGGATGAAGAGAAATGCACGAGGGCTTTGTGGGGAAGATTACTGTCAGAATTAATTATAGAATCACTACCAGATTTCCTCAGTGCCTTATTATTATGCCTCCCTGAAGTTACAAAAGCTAAAAGTTATATTGCTTCTTTCCTAGACCTTCAAGCAGTTTCAGAGAGAAAAATATACAAGCACATCTGCGTGCATACACATACATATAGCCCAGGAGATTATAACTATATTAGAAGGGTTTTTTTCCATAGAATCTCTACATCATTAAGTTACTACATTTCTATTTAATGAGAAAGGCCTATCTTTTAAAGACAAAAATATGATTTTACTTTTGACCAAAATGTTACATAAGAATTAATTCTTTTAAGTTTTTTAAAATTAATTTTTATTGGAGTATAGTTATCTTACAATGTTGTGTTAGTCTTAATTCTCTTTAAATGTATCACTTTCAGGTATTTTTTTCACCCAACTAATAAAAATGAAGAATTTCTTTTAAATTATGAAGTTGATGTGGTTGACATTAAATATTATATAAATATAAATAACAATCTATGTAGTTTGATAGAAGCAAAAGGACACATGATAAAGGAAGTAAATAAATTTATAAAAGGAGACACATTACCTAAGCAAAAACGTATAATCCAGATATAATGTTTAAGTGTTTACTTGTAATTATAAGAATAATCCAATTCATATATGCTTTTTCAAGCCAGAATATGGCAGATTTCTTAAAACAAGTCCTCCACTGAAACATAAATAACCTTCTTCTTCAAAAATTAATAATAAATTTAGATTTAAAAGAAGCATTTCTCCTAATCATATTTTATCTCAGAATTTCTAAGAATTCTAATATCTTGGAATTTTGTTTAAATATATCAGATTATGCACTAAAATTAGTAAACTTACTTTATATTTTCCTTCAGGATCCAACCACATAACTTTGTGGATAAATCTAGACTAATAAATGAAAACAGCTGTGCTCCAATCCTGGCTTCTCACTTAGAAAAGTTACTACACCTTATGTTTCTTTATCTATAAAATTTAGGTCAGTAATATTATCTCCCTCACAAGGTTGTTGTGCAGAATCAATGAGTTACTCTGAAAAACACATGGAACAGTTCCTGTCTCATGAGCAGTGTTAAAAAAATTAACTCTAATAATTCACTATAATGTGATTAAATTGAAGATTAATACACAAATTAGATAAATAATGAACACATACCTACTTTAGATCTTGTTCGTACTGATTTTCTGAAGGGTAAATCTATGCCTGGAATAATATGATCAGCTAATATCATTTAGTGACTTTTCAACCATGAAAATGTACTAATGTTTTTTCTCAAATAACAGAATTAAACAAAAATATATAGTCATTAAAAAAATCAGAGTATAGTTGACAAAAATATCTCCTTATGGTAAATAAGGACCATAAACCACAAAGTAAATTAATGAACCTCAACTAAATAAGCCAATATACTAGGAACTGAGACCAGTAAAAAATTTCTCTGGGAGTAGAGTGGGATATCACTATGACTTCATCATAGTGTATATGAAGCATCTTCTGCAATATTCACCTTAGAATTTGCATCTTTTAATATCACTTTCTATTTTTGAATACATAACTGAGATATTTTCATAATTTTTAACTCGACACATTGAGATACATTACTTCCATATCAAATGCATTCCCAGTTTTTTCTACAAGCAACATATTCACTTTGCCTATGTGCTTTCAGTTCACATATTCAAGTTACATCAAGTGAGGACGCCCCAGCAAGGATTTACAAAGAGCTGTCAAGGCATCAATAAAGTTTATATTAACCTGATTCACAGAAATCACAAGGAAAGACCTTGCAATTTTGTTTCTTAAGAAGTTAGTTAACAATTTTCTTTAAAGAAATAACATTTGGGCTTCCCTGGTGGTGCAGTGGTTGAGAGTCCGCCTGCCGAT
>NW_006794161.1:53537-80308 GCF_000442215.2 Lipotes vexillifer | reverse complement strand
CCAAAAAAAAAAAAAAAAAAAAAAAAAAAAGAAATACACATTTAACAACCATAATATTTTTAGAAGCAAAGGTCCTTAAAACTTGTCAGGCATTAAGCTTCTCAAAGGTGAACAAAGGTATGGACATCAAGGGGGGAAAACCGCCGTGGGGTGGGGATGGTGGTGTGCTGAATTGGGTGATTGGGATTGACATGTATACACTGATGTGTATAAAATTGATGACTAATAAGAACCTGCAGTATAAAAAAACAAACAAAAACAACTAATACTAAACTTTCTTTGGGTTACTTGTATGGAAATATGTTAATATAAATGTTTCAGACATTACACGAAATTTCTAAAAATCTTGTATGTTCTGGTATAATGTTATAAGTCATAATTCTAGTTATTACTTTAAAATGTATATCTCAGAAATAACTAAATTTCCTTGTCAATTCCCATTATTATGAACTTTCATCAAATCTTTAACCGTGGTCATTTTTAAGTCTTTTGTCATTTCCAGAGCTCTGGGTGTACTCTGATGCTTTTGCAAAAATGTTCCTATAAAAGGCTTTCATCTTCACGGAATTCACAGAAAAGACTCTGACAAGTACAGGTTTCTGGTAACTGACTATACTGCTGAACTGAATGAATAGGCATTTTCAGAACTCTAATGGAAAACTGATGAATTCTTAAACGTGCTAACAAAAGATCAAGATGAAAAAAAATTAATTACATGGGACTGAGTGAACTGATGAGGATGATTAAAATTTTTGTGACCTTCTGTTTGAATAAAAAAGAAAATCCCACAGGGACTCAGAGGCAAAAAATATACAAATCAATTTTCACTGCAAAGTAAAGGAGCTATTACAGTGGAAGATTCCTGGACTGAATGTCAATATTATGACATAGTGTGAGTGTGTTTCGTGTTTGGTAATTGCAATCATTGTTGCTTTTGTTGTGGTCATCCATTTACAATGCTTGGTGTCAGTTGATTTATCTCTTGTAAAAATAAAATACAGTGTGAGTGTGAGTGTGTGTGTGTGTGTGAGTGTGTGTGTGTGTGTGTGTGTGTGGAAAAAAAAACGAATCTCAAAGGCAATCCCATCTAAGTTTTTTATTTTAATTAGGAAAGAATCATTGATTGCTGCCTAAAAGTTGAAAGCATAAAATTCATTCAAAGCCATTTCTACTGTTCAGTCAGAAAATCTTTTGAAGCATATTTTTTAATAGCACTGTTCAGTTTCTAACGGAGGCAGATGCTACTGGTGCCCCATCCATATTTCCTCACATATCAGCCCAAATTTAACTGTCCAAGATTTCTGGGAGCCTTTTGCTTGTGCACATGGGGGACTGGGAACACTGGGGAATTAACGTCCCTTGGGAGCAGTCATTAACTTCAAATACTCCAGCACTGTCCCCTTGGAAAGAATAATTTCAACTCACGCAATCTACCTTGGTTCACAGAATTGCCCAGAGGATTAAGCTCTACTCATTCACAGTGGTAACTTGTTTGATAACCCACTGTTTATCAGTTCTCTTCTTTTTTTGGCTTTACTTCTCACATTTCTCTCAATCTTTCTTAAAATTACTTTCCAAATAAGCCATTTGTACTTGAATCCTTATCTCATGAACTATTTCAGAGGAAAGACAATATAAGATACTAGCAGAGGTCTTAGGAAACATGGTCAGGATGGGATTCCAGAATTATATCATTCACCAGCCATGTGGCAATAAAGATTTCTCTGGTAATTGGCTACATATCAGTGGTAACTGGAGTAAAGAAAACCCCTCAGAGGCCAGCATCATAACTGCTAAGATTTTTACCTGTAGTGACTGGAACACAATACAGAATAAAGGGGAGGCACCTAGCATTTGAGAAATATGGTGACAACAGTAATTATAGGGGCTTGGAGTTGGTTGGTTGTTAAATTCAATCTAAAAAGTGACAACCTCAGATCAGCCAACTACCAACTAAGGGCAAAGTGTGAAAGCCAGAAGATATACAGGAGACAATAAAGAGATTCTAACTTTTAGATGTGAGAAGGATGACGTGTGCTAGAAACAGACACAGAATTTGCTTTTGAAAGTCACATAATGAGGCCACATCCACACGCATGGCAGGTTTCTATGCAAAAGTCACGGCACTGATAGGCAAAGAATGGGATCTTAAGAGTAGAATGGGGACATGGGTAGATGCTATTGAGAACAATGAACTTCCAGATTCCCCTATACCCTCTGGGTATGGAGAAGTAATCTCTTCCTCTTAGAAGGTAGTAGCTTCTCCCATTCCTAGAGACCATAAAAGATGATGCTCTCCCTTAAGGTTCGATCTCATCTCCCCTCATGGCTCTAGGCAACAAATAGACCAGGTCTCAACATGGCCTACCTGGAAAAATAGTCTCTGTTCCAGGAAAACAGAAAAAGAGAATATTCAACAAAAGAGATGCAAGATCTGTCTAATATGAACAGCAGATACTGGGAGAACATGCCAGGGGATGGATGCTGATGGATCTTGAGGCAAAAAACACCTGGTCATCAACTTGGTGTGAGGGAGCAACTAGCCTGAGATAAGACAACACCACTCCTGCATAGGAGCAAATGGCTTAGCTGGTTGGCCAATGCCCTTGAAGAAGTAAGAATGGAAGACCTTCTCCAGACAAAGAGTTCTGGAGAGGAAGCGTGAGGATGGACCTATGGGAGTAGGCATGAAATGTGCAGATCTCTGTCTCACATCAATCACCACTAGAGAACATTCATACAGAGGAGGTACTGAACAACTGAGTGGAGAGGAGGATTTGTCCATTGTATGCAGCAACTGTTCATAAATGCAGCAGCCAGGTAGCAGAGAAAGAGGGAATATATGTGGGTCTAAAAACATGGACTCTTTCTCACCAAGTGGGATATAGCTATCGCCATTAGTGAATGGCTAACCCATTGGAAACTGTCCGATGCTGAGTCTTTAATACAGTATCACTCTTCAAAAAGACATTCAACAACTTGATTTCAAACAGACTGTATTCGATTTTATCCCTCCGGAATGGGGTGGCGTCAATTTTGCTTTTCTTGCTATTGATACATGTTTCAGTTAAGAGTTCCCCTTTCCTGTTTGCAATGCCTCACGCAGTATCATTAATCCTCTGGATTCACATACTGTCTGATTTATCATCATGCAATACCATCATGGAATCTTACATAATATCTCCTCAAATCAAGCAATCTATTTTATGGTGAAGGAGGTCCAACAACAAACAAATGACCACAGGATCCACTGGGTCTACCATATACTGCATCACTGAGAAACAGCCAGCCTGATAAAACACTGGGATAGTCTCTTAAGTGTGCAACTAAAGCTCCAGCTTGCAGATGACCGTCTTTGAGTAGGAATGTTGTCCTTCAAGAGGCAGTATGTTCTTTGAATCATGGTGCTAAGTCCACTGATGTGCTGGCATCAGACTGTATCCACTCATAAAAAACAATGTTACATTTTCAGGAATTTTTAAATGATAAAGGGATCAATCCAACAAGAGAATATAATACTTGAAAATATCTATGCATGCAATATAAAGCACCTAAACACATAAAGCAAATATTAACAGACATAAAAGGAGACACTGACTGTAGTACAATAATAGTAGGGGACTTTAATGCCCCACTTTTATTAATGGATAGATCATCCAGACCGAAAATCAATAAGGAAACAGTGGCTTTAAATGACATGTTAGATGCCATCTTTAAGGATCATTAACTGGATACAGTGGACATACTGGACAGGTTTCTAACTACCATCACCTGCAACTTTTTGATACATTTCTCTCTCTTACGGTCAGAGTCTATTCTGCCCACACATATGGAAGGTTGGTACTTAAAACCACAGCTCACTTGGCCTTGAGGCAGAATAACTTCAAAGTTCATATTCTATACAGCTTCTAGGATACCTCAATAGGATTAAATCCCTTTAAATTAAATTAAGTTCTTTTAATTGGCATTCCTCCTTCCTTCCCTTGCCTAATTTCCTTTAATTGGTTGTGTTTCCTGGGATCCTGTCCCAAAAAAACCATTTACACTTGAATCCATGAGTAAGAATCAGGAGGAAGCCAGATTAAGACATTAACCATATTTTATGTCTGCTGGTTTTATCTAAATTTCATTAGATATGCCAAATCTGTACTGAATTTAATGTTTTTACAACTTTCTCTTTTGCTTTGCCAAAGATAATATTTTGTTAGCAACCTTTCCAATGCCTTTGTAATAAACAATATTTTTATGTACAAATTAAACTAAATAGTTATCTTTTCTGATCATTTTATTTGGGAGACCAAGCATTACATTTTACTTGTTCTCATTCTGTTGAATAAGTCGTGAGCTAACACCCAGGGTCAGATTATAAAATCAGACCGACATGAATCAGAGGTCTTAAGCAGTATCAAATTTTACTAATAATATCAAGGATGCAGACAAGCCTAAGGACTGCTAAACGTTCAGATAAAGCATAGAAAGATCTGGGTATGGAGGGCAGTTCCCCAGATGTTATGAGCTGAACTGTGTCCCCCTCAAATTCCTATGGTGAAGTCCCAACCCCTGGTACCTCCAAATGTAACAGTAATCATAGATAAGTTCTTGAAAGAGGTGATTAAAAATGAGGCCATTAGGGTGAGGGTATAATCCACTATGCCTTGTATCCTTGTAAGAGGAAGAAACACTAGTCTGCACAGAGGGATGACCATATGAAGTGGTAGCAAGAGGGCAGCCATCTGCAAGCCAAGGAAAGAGGCCTCAGGAGAAACTGACCCTGCCGGCACCTTGATCTTGGACTTCCAGCCTCCAGAACTGTGACAGAAAAATTTCTGTAGTTTAAGCTACCCAGTCTGTGTTATTCTGTTACAGCAGCCTCAGAAAACTAATAGACCAGGTCCTACATTACTGTACTGGAGACACTCACTCCTCTGGGCCCAGATGAAAGTGGTCTCAAAAAGAACTTTGCAGGGTGAGTATTTAAACTATGAAATATCTCCAGTTTATTACCCAGAGAGTTATATTACCTACTAGATAGTTTTAAAGGAATCTTGCTTCATTGATCTTGGGTTCTATTTATGACAGTTACCCTTAGCTAGGGAATATCCTGCTAAAAGCATTTTTGGAGTAATTCCTCTTCCTCTTAGTAAATATGATTTATCTAGTTACTTGAGGCTCTGGTTGACAAGAGAGTATATTCAGTTCCTCTACCTACTTTTTTCCAGGGGGTACCCTTCCAGTGAAGGGAGTAAATTGACTGTAGGCCAGCTGCTTTAACTTCCTCCCATGTGGTTTTAGAGGTAGATCCATTCTCCTACGTTCAATACAAAATGACCTCACCACAAATACTTCTTCCCTCACATGCATCTCTATGAATATAACCACTCCAAATGTGAAATTATATCAACCAGTACATGGCCATGAAATTTTCTGCCAAAATTCTATGAATTAAAGTGAGATACAGTAACATTCATTTTGTCCTGTTTTATTTGCTTCAGAGTTCAATGCTCTCTAGCTATGAGGAGGAAGGTCTAAAATGGTTCCTGGAAACAAGAATTTTAAGGAAGCACATTCAAATATCTATTGGTTCTCATGTTAATAAAAAAAAAAAAACTTTAAAAACATAATACATTATGGATATGTGTCCAGTATGAAAAAGGAGCATTACAATGAACAGAAAATTGCCATACAATTACACTGCCGAGTCACTATTTATTGGGAGTTACAATGATATCAATGAGTACGGGGGTTCACGTCAACTGTTTAAGCACCTCTGAGTCAAAGACAATATATATAATGTTGTTCCTTCATGTTCATTGCTTCAGTCACTCCATTCATGGGTAAATCCTTAAACATTCAGAAAGGACTTTGGTGTGGAAGTATGGGAGAATGAGTAACAAGAGAGGATAGCTCAGTAAGATAGTCTTGTAATAGGACCAGAAATATCTCAGCCTATCTATGACAAAACACTATAAAGTATTTAAAACCAGAGGGAGATAAAAATTGTAGATTTTACTCAGCAAAAATGCAGTCATCATATACTTACTGAAGCTACGTTCACAAAATCATCATCTGAGAGGGTTTCCAACATTTCAGAGACAGATGTTCGGATCAGTTTAAGTGTCAATCCACTAACACTCCCACTCCTATAAAAAAATAAGTCCACACATGTTAATGACCATGTAGTTAATTAACATCATACACCCTAAGGAAACACAACTTATGCACTGACTCTAGATAATAATATTCAAATAATTTTGTCTTCAAAAAACCAGTAGTAGAAAAACTCCTATTTTTGATAGCAAGTAGAAATAAATTATTAAAAATTTTGTCTTTCTTTCCAACAAGCATCAGAATGTATATTTTTCTAACTACAATGATGAAAATTACATGTCAAGTGGCAATTTTAAGAAACTGTGGATACTCATGGCATATTCACTTATTGAGGAAATATACACTAAATACCAGCTCTGTTAGCCAAGTTAGTAGTGAGGGCTACAGAGGTTAACAGATACAGTCATTGCCCTAGGGAGCTCATTGCTTGACACGATTAAACCAATAATTATGAAGCAGCATAATAATTTGATAATAGATTTGTAAACACAATGCTTTGTTTTATATCCTAAAGTAGATATTCTCTGGGGTTAAGTCTTCATTTTTCTTGTCTCTACATATTTTATGATCCTGAATGACCGCATCTATTTGCAGGGCTCAACTCTAGGCAATTAACTTCCACTTTTATGTCTCTAGTTCCCAACTTTTTCCCAGTTTTACTTTTCTAGCTGTTATCAGATGTTCTCATCTATGCCACTTTGCTACTGTCATCCTTCCACCTGAAATTCCACTCTCTTTCCTCTCCCTTCCCATGCCTGCCTTGTTAAATCTTAGCTATAAGGATTCAATTCCAATTTTATCTCCTTAATGAAGTCTTTCCTGACACTTTAAAATGAAATGTGCTCTCTCACCTATGTATTCCTTCAGTGCTGTGTCATACTTTATATCTCTCACTTCCTACAATTGTTTTAATTTACTGATGTGAATATGGTTTAATTTCACTAATACATTTGAATCATCTTTGAGATCAGGGACCATGTCTTAATCATCTTTGTATCATCACATTGTATATAGGGATACCCTCAACACATTTCTGTTGAAATAATTTTTGAAAATGGCATTACAACTTCATCTACATTTTTATCCCACTTGGTATCCGACATGGGTTCCAAAGATTTTAGTAAAAGAAATTATTTCAGGAAATTAGCATATATCCAATAGGATTATAACATATTGCATTACCATTCAGATTTATATTTCAGAAGAATATCAAGGATTAGCATATGTACAAACTCTATAATAACTTAATTAAAACAAAATTAAGTTTAAATGCACTGTAACAAATGAAATGAGATTTAATATTTGTTACATTTGTCAAATTCAGTTATCTTCTCTTTCTCAGGCAAGGTTATAAGATTTTAAACTTATTCAATTCACATTACAATGGAGAAATTTTCAAACGCTGACACTATCCGGTGAAATGAATTTAGTTGCCTATAAAACATTGGATTCTGTTTCTTCCAGTGGCAAAGAACAGATGAGGGTATACTTTTATTCTCTCAGGGAAAATAATATAAGCATTTTATACCTCACGTTTTTAGTTCCTTGGTATTGCTCTTAAAAACTAAATCTCCAAAGCAGGATATATTCTTCACTATGTTCTACCGTTTCACCTTTTATCTTATTGGAAGATTACACACACACGCGCGCGCACACACACACACACCCTAACTTGAAGCAATGTAACAAAAAAATAAAATGACCAATATAAAAACTCATGAAATTCTTTCTTGTATTTCAGCATTGCCCTTGAGAAAGGCCTAGTATTGACATTCAATATATATAATATTTATCTATTGATATTTTGTGGCCAATCCCTAAAAGATATTTGAATCATTAATAACTAAGTGCCAACTAATTATTCTACTTTTTTTGGAAGCAGAAACAGCTTAGGTTTAGCAACCATGTACTTTAATATTGTTTAAAATATAAAGCAAAAAACTGGAAGCAAATCAATAATTTTTCAAAAAGCTCAGATTTAGAACCAAGTCATAATTTTCAATTTTGACATAGATTCCTCTCATTTTCAATAAGAGAATTTTTGTTTGTTTTGTTACTGCCGTAATTTGATTTCTTTGTCTGGATATAAAAGCCATCATAATTATTCCTTGTCTTTTTGTCAACCTATTTTCTAGTCCCAACCTACTACTGTTATCTGAAACTCCTCCCTATATTCTCAGTATATGAAAATTACGTAATATTTAACTACTCACACGTCAACCAGAATAAGCATGTCTTTAGGAGATGCGGCTCCTTGGATGTACCTGTAACAAATATTATACAAATAATTTTTTCTCTTGTAAAATATCAAGCACTGATATTTGTTGAACTGCTATTTACTAATCTCTGAGATATTTTCCAAGCAAGGCCCTACTTTCATTCTATCTAGGTAGACGATGCTCTTTTATTCACAGTTCTGTAACATCAACTTTAGAAAAGCTACATTTAACATAATAGAAATGTCAGAGGCATAATACATAAGGTATGTTTTACAGATATTTATAACAAAGGAATAAGAGATGTGCTTTAATACTAGGAGCAAAAGAAATTAACATCTGGAAGAACATTTCCCTAAAAAAAAAAAAAAGTTATCCTAAATTCCATTTTGCTGACCACAGGTTCTAAAACTCACTCTAAAGAATAATAATAGGGCTTCCCTGCTGGCGCAGTGGTTAAGAATCTGCCTGCAGATGCAGGGGACACGGGTTCGAACCCTGGTCCGGGAAGATCCCACATGCCACGGAGCAACTAAGCCCATGCACCACAACTATTGAGCCTGCACTCTAGAGCCCACGAGCCACAACTGTTGAGCCCACTTGCCACAACTGTTGAGCCCACTTGCCACAACTACTGAAGCCCTCACGCCTAGAGCCCGTGCTCTGCAATAAGAGAAGCCGCCACAATGAGAGGCCCGCGCACCGCAACAAAGAGTAGCCCCCGCTCACCACAACTAGAGAAAGCCCGTGAGCAGCAACGAAGACCCAACACAGCCAAAACTAACTAAATAAATAAATACATAAATAAAGAATAATAATAATAAAAACAAATAATAAGATTGTATCATATATTTAAACACACACAAAAAAACCCTGCAAAAATAGATTAGTGGTCTAATCTGACAAAGGGACAATAAAGACTGACAAAGGGACAATAAAGTAATTAAAAACAATATATAATGTTACTTCCAAGAGTTTCAAGTAGTGGTTCTCAGACTTTATAGTATCTTAAAAATCACCTGGAGAGCCAGTTCAAAATGCTGATTTCCACACTCAACCCCAGCCCTAAAGATTCAAAATGTCTGCACGTGAAAAGAGACTCAAGGAGAATAGTCCAGCCACTGTAGAGATAAACTTAACTACAGGTGAATGATCCCGAAAACTCCTGTTGCCTGGCCCCAGGCTGATGGGAAGTGGGGACCTGCCTTCCCCAACAAGAAGAGCTGCATCTGAACTCAGTGTTCTACTTATTGTCCAAGATTCTAAATCTAACTTCTCAGAAGCCTGCCAGATAACTTGCCAATAAGTTTTCAGGCAACATTCAGCACAATTAGTAACTATTCAGCACTATATGTTCATGAAACAGAGTTCATGAAACTATTCAGCACTATATGTTCATGAAACTAAACAGCACTATATGTTCATGAAACAGCTTGCACTCAAGTTTGTTTTTCTATTAGAAGGTAAAATGGCAGGGTTGCTGGGATATTCCAGTGGATATTCCAGTGGAAGGCAAATCTAGTTCATGTCTAGCATCTTGACAAATGGTCCTGACATGCCTCTCCATGAGGAAGATGGAGGACAGGATATCGTCTGTCTCTTCTAGTTGGGACCTAGTTTCTAAGTTTCCGCCGAAACAACTGGTTCCTGAACTCAAATCATGTAATGTCATAGGCTTTGCCTCCACTCAACAACCCATGGCTCCAAAGCCACTAACTTAGAGAAATATTATCAACAATAATATGTGGATTAATAATACCTGGTACTATTATACATGGTTGGTGTTTATGTAAATTGCTACTGGGACGTTTAATAGGGCATTTTAAAAGCCTTAAATACGTTTCTTTGAATCAACTATTATGTCTCTTAGAATTTGTCTGAACCCTAGCAAAAAGTCAGAAATAACCTAAATGTCCAATAATAGGGGATTTTTAAAATAAGTTACCATCTGGTCATTCTTTTAAAATGATGCTACTGTGTTTCTTATGAAAAGATATTGATATGAAAGAGTAGGTTACAAAGCACTATATTGTATAACATGTGAACTCATTAAAAAATAGTCACACAATTAAACACATTCAAACCATGAATTAAAATGCATGAGTTTAATAATTGTTTCCCAGTGAGTGTAATTATTATGTATTTGGTATTTTTTGATTCATATGTTAGGAAAATGAGTTTATTTAGTAGTAAGGAACAAACAAACTTTGTTTTTGGAAAAATGAAACGTAAGCTATATGACTATAACTAGGGGCAGCTCTTACCTTGGGGCTAGTTCTCATTAGTCCACCACCAGAGGCAAACTATATTCTACTCTATCTAGATGTTGATTATTAGAGCCCTACTCCAAGCAAACTGGGAGACTTTCAATAGAAATCCCCACCAGCTAAAAGAGATTTAGAAATGACATTGACTATAAAACTTAAAGTAGTCCATTTGATGAATCATTTCAACAACTTCTGCCCATTGAACTCATCATCTTCATTTAGCTTTAACTGTTTTAAAGTATAAATGTATACAAAATTCAAATGTATAAAAGGGAAAAAACGAGGTTTTTAAATAATCAGACAATATTCTTCCTAATAATGGAAAGATCCCTTCCAACTTTTTAACAAAAAAAAAGAAACCTTACTTTGTCTTTTTCATCTTTCCATGGCTACCCCAAAATTCTTACCATGGTCTCCTGCGTACATCATAAAGGTCAATCTTGTTTGGAGTTCTACTGTTATCAACCCATGGAGAAGCTTAAAAAAAGAGAGAGAGAAAGTGATTGAGAGACAGCAAGAGAGTGAGAGAGCGAGAGAGAGAATTTAAACTTCAAATAGAGAATTTAAATCAAACTATTGGGTTGGTCAAAAAGTGCCTTCGGTTTTTAAGTAAAAATAAAAGACAGATTTTTCATTTTCACCAAGAACTCTGTTGAAAAACGTATTCACCTTTTTGTTCTACTACTTTCTGCTATTTTTCAGGCAACTTCATAATTTCATTTCCCCCAACTTTTTTATCTTTTTGAGCAAAGAACTGTTCCAGGTGCCTTTTACAGTCTTGCAGGGAATCGAAATTTTTCCCATTAAGAGAATTTTTTAAAGACTGAAATAAATGGAAATCCGAAGGTATGATGTCTGGTGAATACGGCGGATGAATCAGAACTTCCCAGCCAAGCTGTAATAGTTTTTGCCTGGTCATCAGAGAAACATGTGGTCTTGCATTATCCTGATGGAAGATTACGTGTTTTCTGTTGACTAATTCTGGACGCTTTTTGTCGAGTGCTGCTTTCAGTTGGTCTAACTGGGAGCGGTACTTGTTGGAATTAATCGCTTGGTTTTCTGGAAGGAGCTCATTAATAGAGGACTCCTTTCCAGTCCTACCATATACACAACATCACCTTCTTTTGATGAAGACTGGCCTTTGGTGTGGTTGGTGGTGGTTCATTTCACTTATCCCATGATCTGTTCCCATTCCACATTATTGTACAGTATCCACTTTTCAATGCCCGTCACAATTTGTTTTCATTACATTTAAGTAGAGAATCGCATGCGGAAATATGGTCAAGAAGGTTTCTTCGCTTAACTTACGTGGAACCCAGACATCAAAGCGATGAACATAACCAAGCTGGTGCAAATGATTTTCAATGCTTATTTGGATATTTTGAGTATGTCGGCTATCTCCCACATGGTATAATGTTGATTGTTCTCAATTAATGTCTCGATTTTATCGCTATCAACAACTGGTCTACCCGATCTTGGAGCATCGTCCAGCAAGAAATCTCCAGCACGAAACTTCGTAAACCACTTTCAACACGTTCGATCAGTCACAGCACCTTCTCCATACGCTGCACAATTTTTTTTGCATTTTGTTGCGTTTTTACCTTTCTTGAAATAATGAAGCATAATATGCCGAAAATGTTGCTTTTTCTTCTTCCATCATCAGTATTAAAATGGCTACACAAAAGTTCACCAATTTTGATAAGTCTTTTTTAAATGCACGCTGATATGACAGCTGTCACATACTGTCTAACAAAATTGTTTCGAATGAAGTTAAAGACAACTAAGTGCTACTAGAGCCATCTTACAGAAAAAAACTGAACAGACCTTTTGGCTGACCCAATATTAGATTTTATCTAGGAAAGTAATACTTTTAAAAGTCACAAAGCACCAAGGACACATTCCACTTATCCACAGTAATGTTAAAATGGGAGACACCATTTTTATGCCCTTAACCTTTTTCTTTTTTAAAATTTAAAACAAAACAGCAATACAAAAGTAAGTTGTATAAGTCAATTTCTTTTTCATATTATTTCAGAAATAACTTGTTCACAATTGGGATTTTCTGGGTGACAATGAATATGTTTTACCAGGTGTCCAGAGGTTATACATTTTATTTCTTCTCTACTAACAGAAAAATTTACCTTAAAAGAAAATTTATTTGCCACTAATGGAAACTGTACTTACAATTATTTGATCCTTATATTTTCATTCAATGCTATATTATCTTGGTCTACAAAAAGATTGTTTTTCTTGGATTGTTATCACATAATAGCATAATTTTTTAACCTTATTATTCCCATATTTGATAATGGCCAGCCATTTGAAATTATCATTTAAAAGTTAAATTATAATTAACATAACTGCACAAAAACTTTTCCTGATATTTATTTGAATGATCTGAAGTAATTCAAGTACAGATTCAAGAACCTTCTGTTAGGAGACTTCCCTGGTGGCACAGTGGTTAAGAATCTGCCTTCCAATGCAGGGGATGCGGGTTTGATCCCTGGTCAGGGAATTAGATCCCACATGCATGCCCCAATTAAGAGTTTGCATGCCACAACTAAGGAGCCCACTAGCTGCAACTAAGCAGCACACATGCCGCAACTAAGAAGCCCGCCAGCCTCAACTAAGGGGCACACGTGCCACAACTAAGGAGCAGAACCCACAAGCCGAGACTAAGGAGCCCAGCAGCTGCAACTAAGGAGCACATGTGCCACAACTACAGTAGCCGGTGAGCTGCAACTAAGGAGCCCACGAGCCACAACTAAGGAGCCTGCTTGCCGCTACTAAGACCTGGCACAACCAGAATAAATTTTAAAAAATAATAATAAACTTAAAAACAAAAGAATCTTCTGTTAGTTTCAGAGCCTTTATCATTTTGCAGTAAACAGAAAAATAGTACATCTAACTGTATTGCTTTTTAAATGCAATTAATTTACACTATTCTAATTAAATCTAACTTTTGTAAAATACAAAGCTTTACACACACACACAAACACACACACACACACACACACACGCACGCACCCCTTAGACCCAATGGAGAACAATAAATGCTGATGAATTGGATGATAATTTTATGCTGAAGTCCTCCTCTCCCTGAACACGTTTAAACATATGACTCTTTGGAAAATTCCTAATAATAATTCATGTGACTTATGCCCTTCAATCTATTTTGCCCTTTTATTTATTGAGAAATGATGAAATTACATAGAACTTTTCTGAGAATCACGTTTATTAGCCAACTAAGGTAATTTGGCCATTTAGGATATGTCAAAAACATATACTACAGAGCCTCTCCTTGACTGTGAAATTTCTTTCTTATTAGCAGCTATATTATAAAACGATTTATTCATTTTAAATGACCAATCACATTTATAAGAAGCAGTTAAGTTTAAATATAGCACTCCCCCAACAACCATTTACTGATACAGTCAATGCAGCTGAAATGGTAAATTTACTTTAATTCTTTCCATTTGCATTTGCAGAAACTTAGAGCCAGTGAGATAAAATGACTTTTTTTTTTTTTTTGTGGTAGCTCTAGAAGTAAGCTACAAGCATGCAGGCAGACATATCAGTTCACTTCCAACTATTATCTAACTCCTCAAGATAGGGTCTTTGTAATAACTACATATTTAAATAACTTTTATTCTTCTTTTAATACAATGTTATGCTGGTTGTACATTTATTGCCTCAGCTCCGAATTCACCCACTTATCTTGTTCTATGAAAATATCTCTGGGTCCTTCAAATATTTTTCTTTTACCCACAAGCACAATCTTAAGCTTTGTCCACAGATGAAGAAAGAAAGATGTTGAATGAGAAAGTGGTTTTTGATTTCTGGTCTGGTTTGTTTGCTCAAATGCTCTGGCAGCAAATGTAGCTTTCCTGGTGTTTGGCTCCTGCAGTGCCTGAGTATTCTCCAGAGCTCGTGAGTAGCTTCTCCAGACCAAGGCTTCTGGAGAGCTCTCTGGTTCTCCAGCAGTACCCCCGGGTATTTTTGTAGTGGAAGGCCTCTGATGAGACACCAGGAACCTTTTAGAGGGTGAACTTCCAGCAAGTCCTACCAGTGTGACACTGTAGTACCTTCTCTGCCATTTGGCGGATCACGACCTTGTCCTCTGTATAAAGATCTGCATCTCAATCCAGGGGCACTGGGGGACCAAAGTCTCTTCCTTGGGCTATTTCTGCCCTATGGGTGGTAGTTATTATATTATATTAAATTATATATTTCACCTGCTAGTCCAATATTCTTTAGAGTTCTCTGTACTTCTAGCCAATCCCACCTTAATCCCTGCTATAGTTAATAATTCTTTATTAAAAAATTAACATTTAGGACTTCCCTGGTGGCTCAGTGGTTAAGAATCCGCCTGCCAATGAAGGGGACATGGGTTCGATCCCTGGTCCGGTAAGATTCCACATGCCATGGAGCAACTAAGCTCGTGAGCCACAACTACTGAGCCCGTGAACCATAACTAGTGAAGCCCGCACGCCTAGAGCCCGTGCTCCACAACAAGAGAAGCCACCGCAGTGAGAAGCCTGCACATCACAACGAAGAGTAGCTCCCGCTTGCCGCAACTAGAGAAAGCCCACGCACAGAAACGAAGACCCAACACAGCCAAAAATAAATAATTTAATTAAAAAAATAAAATAAAATTATCCTTAAAAAAAAAATTAACTTTTCCTGTTCAAGACATTGTGTTATCTCTCTCCTGACTGGACTCAGACTGACATAAATATTCTGATGAGTTGAGAAGTGAGATTAATCACCACCACCCATATAACACTGGCCAACATGCGGTGAAAGTGGTCAAAAAACAAGAATTTGAAAGTCACGCTTAAATTAGATTTCTGAATTCTTTGCAGAGCACATTCACCTAGGATCTGTTTTCAGTATAACTGCAAATTGAAATGAACTGTGATATATATTACTATGTTCTATAAAATTTATTTCTTTAAAGACAGAAAAAAGGGCTATAATTTACAGTAGGAGCCAGACCATTATATTTTAACATGTTTTATAATCTTAGATGGTTTCTATTTAACAATATTAATAATGTTGCCTTAGAAGTCTGCTGAGACATTTACTATTAGGAAATATCCCTCGGTTACATTAAATTATTTATATTATTTTAAAATTAAATAATGTAGTTTCTTCTGTGATATTACTAATTAGTTTGTTGTAAAATCCCACTGTGGTACTTACATGGTACATTATATATATAGGCTCAGAAATATGGAAGGTCAAATAGTAAAAACAGATAATAACCATATACTGCAATTCCCTGAAATAATCAGTTTCATGAGGTACAATAAAGGCTCCATGAAAGGAAATCGGAGCTTCTACAGTCCCTGAAAAAGTGAAATGTCACTCATTTTAGATGTCCCTTCTGCTTTCCAGTAAGATTTTGGAATGACAGGAGAAAGGAGTGGAAATGACAGCCTACAATGTGGGCAACTCATTTTGAATGCCATCATTAATGGTGATAATGATCATTTATGCTTTTTTTCCTGACAAAAAATGAACTGTGGGTGTATCTGACTAAATCTATCTGATGACATTTCTACTTCACATGACATTTAGGGTGTGCTATGTCAGTATCAAACCACTGAGTTAAAAAAGGTGTTTACCTGTACGTTAACTTAGGATGCTGAGATATTCTTGAGAAAGTATGCAGATTGTAGAGGCATTTTCTAGTTAATACGGTCTAAAAATAATAGAGTATCAATTTTTAAAATTTCTGTTAGGAGACAATAAAGTACAAAATGATGAATTGAGAGCTGATTCCCTTGGTAGAAACACTATTTCAAATGACATCTAATTGCATTTCCAATTAACTTAATATGCATTTTCTAATTCTAAAAGACTTCACATTTTTAGTCTCATGGAAAGACAAAAAAAGTAAAATTCACATACTCAAAAATGCCTATAAAAACCAACCCTGTTTCTACTGCCTGGATCTAATTTATGTTATGTGAATCATTTTTTTTAGGCTTGTCTCAATCATCTCCTATGAAGTATTAGTCATGGTTCTGAATTGCTAGCCAAGATAATGAATTTGGACTGTTCTTTTAAGGAAAAATTAATTCAATAAATGTGTACTGCACAGCTCACAAAACTTCCTGGAATCTGAGTGTTGCTGAGCAACTACTACCGTCTCAGTATGGATTCTACACAGTCCCTAATTTATTTGTATCATGGCTCCCCCATCAAGGGTCAGGTACATAACAGAGCGAGGGTTATGTACACATACCAAGGTGTCAGTGCCTCTTGGAAAGCAAATAGCTGTCCTCTTCAGATTTTGAGGCAGCAGATAGGCTCTGCTCCCCAATAAAACTTTTAACCTGGGAAATACCCTAAACATAGAAAGAGAATTCTGTATTAGCTATGGTAACACAAAGTGACTTGAGCAATCTCAAATCTTCTGTTTCTGCACAGTAAAGCTT
This sequence comes from Lipotes vexillifer, assembly GCF_000442215.2. Lineage (NCBI taxonomy): Eukaryota > Metazoa > Chordata > Mammalia > Artiodactyla > Lipotidae > Lipotes > Lipotes vexillifer. The sequence goes on along the minus strand of NW_006794161.1, from coordinate 63,271 downwards.
ATTTCTTTCTCATCGAGCAGATTAGTTAGATACTACTAGTCACAAGGCATAGATTCTGCTCCAAACAGGTATTCAGAGACCTGTAGCTGGTGCAGCTTTTGCATTCTTCAATGCCTGGTTTCCAAGGTCACCTAGGGCAGTGACATGCAGCTGACAGAGGGAGGCAGGAAGTTCCAAGGAGAAGGAACAACCAAGTCCTAACAACCTCAGATTTGAAGTGACACATATTTTACTTTCACTCATATTCTGCTGGTAAGAACTAGTCACATGGTCCTACACAGATGCAAGAGTGGTCCTGGCTAGGCAGTCATGCCCAAAAGCAAAACATCAGGCTGGAACGGGAGGACAGAACTTTTGTAGACAGCCAGCAGCCTCTGCCACAGGTACAGATAGACAATTTAAAAATGAGTAATGTCCACTACTATGATAACATCAAATGTTCTGTTCTCAGCAATGTTGTGAAGTAAGCCACCTTTAAGATGAGAGAGATGAGAAAGGGCTAAATACAGAACCCAGTAAATGTATAAGACGTTGAGCTTAAGAATGACTTCTAGACTAAATCCTAGGGCTGGGGTTGCTTGCACAAGAAACTCGCTAGAAGAAAAAAATTGGAAGCCAACCACGTGTTGTCACTGATATTTGTGTTACCAAAGAAAGCACAAACCTAGTCTGCAGAAATCTTGCAACTGTTGTGAACCCTAAAGCAGTTTTTGAACTCTAAATCTGCACCAGAAACAGCAAGGTATGAAAGCTGTTTAGCCCCAAGCATGCCCCTTCAATGTGCTTGAAAGGGTTACAGACAAGAGAGTTGCAACCACAGAACACTACCGGGAACAGTCAGATGGGCTAACCAAGAAACTTTATGCAGGAGTAGGAGATCTTTATATTTCCTTGCCTGGAGGATTATGATACATACCATGAACCAGTGATTGCTCCCTTTTTCCCACTCACTTTTTCCATATGGAAGTTTTTATTGTCATCCAGAAGACAGCACCATTGCCTATTAGATATCTGGTCAGTGATGGGAATAGGACAGAGAAAGTAACAGGTATTCTGCTGTGTTGTTAGGTAGCCAAATTAGGAAAAGTCATATCCACATGACGGAGAGAATTGCATGTGACCTGGAGATCCTGAATTTTGAGCTGGAGGTACCAACTTGTTGGGACCTTGGAACATCTCCTGTGGAAAGGAAGTGAGTATGTTCTATGCATGGGAAAGTGTGCACAGATACTTACACTCCCAGAGGAACAGACTGTGACAGGGCTTCAAAATACACTTTTGTTTTTCCTTCTGGTAAAAGTAACCCTAAAGTTTTAGTTGGCTGCCCACAAGAAACTGTACTTCTCCGTCTCTTTTGCCAAGGTGGGGTCATGTGATAAAATTTTAGTCAATAGCATGTGAGCAGAAGTGATACATGTACAATTTGGGGGTCATGCTGCTTGCCTTCCAGTTTTTTCCCCTTTACTTTTGGCCTCAACTGTGGATGTAGTAGTATTGATCCAGTTTTGATCCTACAGATGAGGTCGACAACCTAAGGAATGGCAGATAGATGGAACCCTCAGTCTCTGGAAACCTCATGGACCAGACTTACCCCAACCAACTGATTTACCTACTAAGTAGGAGTTCTACCTGAGAGAAATATGTATAGTCTCTGTTATGCTAGCTATTGTGTATGGAACTAAAGTAATAGCCTGATACAGGTCAGAACTTTACCCAGTGACATAGACCCGAGTCAAGTTTTAAGGCTCGGAGAAAGTGCAAGAGGCAAAAGCTTCACGGAATGTTTGAAATCTATTTCACTATTTTTTCTTATATTGTCTTCTTAGGAGAGTATTATTTTGGCCCTAGGAAACTGCTTATTGCTATATAATATTTGTATTGCTAGAATCTAGGCAGTTGTGATATCTGTCTTATCTTTCATGGATCAATGATGAATTTCAGGGTACACATATGTTTCTGAACAGTAACTGGTCCCCAAACAATAAGCATTCCCAGATCAAGTTTTCAAATCCTGAACGACTGAAGCTTTACAGTGTAGAACCACCAGTGGGATCCACAGGCTGAAGGCAGTCATTCCAGCTGGGTAAGTGCTAGTAACAAGAGCCTATTCCCTTGTCCCTTCAAAATTTTCTTCTCTGACTGGAAATAACCTAGCATAGCACTTAAGAGGTAAGTTTTAGAGCTAGTCTACCCAGATTTTCATTGGATAAATTACTTAACCTTTTCCAGTAAAATGGGGGTAATAGTTTCCACCTCCAAGGGTTATAGCTAAGATTCAATTATTTATACACGTAAACATTTAGAACTAGTGGTGGCACAATAATAAGCACTCCATATGTGGATATTTGAAAACAGCATCACTGAGTCACTGGAACTACTTATCATAGGTTGTAGATTTTTAAAAATAATAGATTACTATAAAATGTGCTTAGATTTTAACTACGTAAATGCATAGTCTTACGACTAGGGCTTGAAACATACCATTTTCCCATCCTACCCCCTCCCCATGATGCAGGCTGGTGTCACACACTCAATAAACTTCCTGGATATCTAAAAACTGACTTCATGAGGTTACCCCAGAAACCCCTGGAGAATACTGGAAGAAGGAAGAGGGCAGGATGGGAAAGGTGTATAGGCAGGGACACAGATAATGGTAACTCTTTTTCCTATCTGCATTTTCCCCCTTGTTTCATTTTATTTAGAAACTGATTCTCTGAAGTTCTACTGTGATAACTTGTTTTCAGCTCTGATATGATCCTGACTTGTTTATCTAGCTTAATTCAGCAAATCCCTATTCTTCACTATATGCAAGGCTCTGCCTTAGGTGCTACGGGGCATGCACACACACACATTAGATATAGATATAGATACAGATATAGATTTATATACCTCTTTACCTGCAGTTACTTATGTTGCCATGTTTTTTAAAACAGAGCATATGAAAATAAATTCTGAAGGAAGAGAAAATTTGATAGCTGTTGTAATCTGGATAAAAACCAAGTTCTCTGAGAGAACAAAATAAAGAAAGATTGCTTTTAGGAAAGCCTTCACATGTCTGTATTCTATTTTGAATGATGGATAAGATGCATATGACCAGAAATGGGGGTCTGGGATCAAAGCATATAGAGACAGGAAAAAGCGGGGTGGCAGGTTGTAGAAAATAAAATAAAATAAGAGTTTAAAAAGGGGAAAAAAGGCAATTTGGGGTGCATGGTGAAGGTTTAACTGTACTGGTAAGAGACAAAACTCAAAATGTATGCTGGGTTAGAGTTTTTGGATGGCCTGAAAGCCACAGCAAGTGAGCCAAATGGCATTAAGTGAACAGTTCCAGACTGTTTAATTTTACTGAAGTGATAATCTAAGTTAACTCGAGATAACTTTTTAATAAATTTATTAGATGTCTCTTTGCATTGTGTGTTAATGTCTTTATATTTTTTCTGTCTCATCTACCTGTGAGTGCCTCCAGAGCAAAATTCTCTCCTACTGGTATTTGAATCCTTAGGATACCTCAATTTCTTCAGAAACAGCAGTTTTGCTTGTTCTTATCAGTTTTCCTCCTTCCAACTCACAGTTGACTATATTGACATAATCAAATTCATTTTAGATTTTAATACTGTTTCTGAACAATGAGACTTGAGGTTCAATGATAGTGTTATATTGGCTTGAGAGAGCCTTCGGTATCTCCACTGTAATATGTCCAGAACACTTCTCTAATTTATAGAAAGATATGCATTGGAAACTCACATACAGATACACAGTATTAAAACCAAGGATAAAAGATCATAGTTTTAAAAATTAAAGTACTTATTACAAAGTGATTTTCTGGCAATTCTGTAGATGTCAGACCAGTTAAAACATTTCCATTTAACAAGGGATATTTGTTTGTCAACAGAAGTAACAGATAACAAGGTCAAGCTGTGTGGTTAAGTGAAATATTCCATAAAGTAAATGGTACACAAAGACTCGATCATTTAGATGGTCCATATGTAGTTATCAGCTGTGGCTCAAAAATAAACTTGAACACAGCAAGTTCTATGAAGTAAAAGATGAGAAGGATTTACTGGAAAATAATTGCAGATGTGTGATACATAGAGAAAAATGTGAACTCCAACAGAGAAAAAGCTTTCTGTTTCTGCAAGCAAATAAATCCAGTTAGGTGATGATAATGACATACTTATAAAAACAAGCAATGATTCTACAGGAACAAATTTCCTATTTTTATGTCAGTAAATCTTCTTAGATAACGGGGTAAGGATATATTTCTTAGAAATTTTATATTTGGTATATCTGAGAGAAGTACTTAAAAAGTCTGAAGTTTTGACAAAAATGTTTTTAATTTTTCTTAATAAAATATACTGAACATAAAATGAATTACATATCAAAGATGGTTGCATGCATCTAAAAATGGACAGCATAAGGTATACAAATTTAGCAATATATCAAAGAAAAAGGAACAGAATGAGATATTTTAGAAGTTACAGTGAGCTAAAGCTTTTAAACTAAACTTATTCACATATTTTATACACAGTGTTATCCCCCATCAAATTAAGAGCACCTTCCATTTTCATATTAGCATCCTACTTAACTGCTCTCACCTGTGAAATCATTTCATCAGTTTAAGTGTGACTGGATCCATAGTTGATTGCAAAGTTAGCAACTCTGCAACCCTTACATGAGAAAAATAAGACAGACTCAGGTAAGAGATGAGGTTATGTAAAAGGAAACAAAAATAAGGCTACAGAAATACCTCTGTAAATCAGGATCATGTGAGAATTTCAAAATAATATATTAATTTGTATATATATAAGATGTGTCCCTCAGACAACACAACTTATTGATGGTATATAGAAAAGCGAATCATGTAATTCAGAATATAAACCTTGTGCTTGGGTGTAAATAGAATTATTGTGGACTCTCCTGTCAATACATCAAATTTTACTATTCTAAGTCAAACTCATCATTTTAGCCCCAAAATAAAAATATTTCTGATATTTTATTTCAGTAAGCATTCTCATATCCAAATTAAAAATTAGTCATCTTAGGGCTTCCCTGGTGGCGCAGTGGTTGGGGGTCCGCCTGCCGATGCAGGGGACACGGGTTCGCGCACCAGTCCTGGAGGATCCCACATGCCGCAGAGCGGCTGGGCCCGTAAGCCATGGCCGCTGGGCCTGCGCGTCCGGAGCCTGTGCTCCGCAACGGGAGAGGCCACAACAGTGAGAGGCCCGCGTACCACAAAAAAAAAAAAAAAAAAAAATTAGTCATCTTAACTTATATCCTATGTCTGTCACTAAATTCATGTATTCATTTTTATGTTTTTCTCATTTTATCTTTTTTTATTGAGCTATAATTCAGATATAACATTGTGTAAGTTTAAGGTGTACAATGTGTTGATTTGATACACTTTTATGAGGGCTAAGTCAGACAGAAAGACAAATACTGTATGACATCACTTATTGGTAGAATCTAAAAAACCAAAACTCACAGAAAGAGTAGAGGAACCATGACAGAGATTTTTGTCCCCCAATATCTCTTCTCCCCTTCCTCCTTGGTATAGCTTGTGCTTTTTAGCTGTGTACATGGCGCCCTGAAGCTAACTGTGACCATGAGACCACTAAACTCTGGCCAATGTCATGTGAAAGGCTTTGTATGACTTCCAGAAAGTGCCTTAAAAAGGGAGGGAATACCACTCTTAGTCCCTTAAGAAAAAACACAAGCAACAGTGGTGGACGCTGCAGCAGAAAATTTACTCAGAGGATGACAGAGAAATGATAGGAGTTGTCAACCCCTTATATGTGAAGCTTCCTTATCAGTCCTGGTCTCTGTAACTAATATTCTTTGACTTGAGTGACAAACAAACCTCCATAGTGTTGAAATCACCATTGTTTTGGCTTTTCTTTAACTGGTAGCTAATACTAGTCCTAACTGATACACTGGACTTTAATCATTATTAGCATAAAAAAACCAATAAAGTAATCATTTCAACATAAAGTGTATTTATACAGCAATCAACAAATATAATTAAACATATTTATAGTTAAATTTTGTATCCATTCACAAATATCAAAGTAAAAAACAAAAATACAGGTATTTTTTAAAATAATTGATCGAAAGCAGTTCTTTTATAAATGCCCCAAAATGCTGAAGATCCACTGTTATCTTGTTTTCTTCAAATCAACCAGAAATCTATCAAATGCTCCCTTCTTAAATAACCAAAAAAGGATTCTTTGGACTACTTTGTCATCTGCTATTTGCTGTTTAAAACATTTTTAAAGTATTTTCAAAAAGAGGGGCTTCCCTGGTGGCGCAGTGGTTGAGAGTCCACCTGCCGGTGCAGGGGACACGGGTTCATGCCCTGGTCCGGGAAGATCCCATATGCCGCGGAGCGGCTGGGCCCGTGAGCCATGGCCATTGAGCCTGCGCGTCTGGAGCCTGTGCTCTGCAACGGGAGAGGCCACAACAGTGAGAAGCTCGCGTACCACAAAAAAAAAAAAAAAGAGTTAAGCAGCTCAAGAACAACTGGCTATCCACATGGCAAAATATATCCTTCTATATACTTTGCACACAGGTCCTTTTGCATTTTCTTCTAGCAAAATCCTAGCAGATATAACAAGGAAGTGTCTCCCTAAGGAATATTTAAAACTAATTCAACATATGCTAGGTTCCTGTACTATAAACCCACGTTTTTGAAATGAACAAATGAAGGAGGATGAAGAAAGAACAAATGATTAATAAGATATTTTAAAACTGTAATATGAATTTTAGGAAAGTTTTAGTTTTTTCCTTTCTTTTTCTTTTAAGTGCAACTAATTATCTAAAAAGAATAAGCTGCCTACATTGGCATTTTGACAAGCCACTAAGTCCTGATTACAATCCCAATTACTACAGTAATTGGTACAATTTCAAGAGACACTAATAGATGAAATGCATAGTTTGTATGTACCGTTTTTATGATGCATAAAAATTCACAAAGTTGATAGCTCTTGAAAGCAGTTTTATAGCATTAAGGTTAATTTATATAAATCAATTAAGGGCTTCTAAAGGAAAGCACTCATAAATTAAACTGACTGTCCAGTCAGCACATATTCAATGAAGATGTCACCAGACGTGGGTTCCAGCTTTAACTCTGCCATGAAACAAGCTGTATAACTAAGGCAAGCCCCTCTAGTTATCCTACAGAACGAAGACTGTGAACTTAGCAAATGCTAAAGGTCTAAATGCGTACATAAATAAAGATAGTGTCTGCCCTGGAAATCACATTCTTCAATCATCCCAAATTACTGTTGAAGAAACAGGTTCAGAGATATAACATGACAGCGTAAGTACACACCTATGCTGATGGCAGCTTTAATACAAATCAAAAACTTCTCTTCCCTCAGTATAATGTTCCTTCTATTATCACACAGCCAGCCTACCTACCTTCTAATTTGGAGAGGAGAGAAAGAGAGAAAAAAAGAAAAAAGACATATAAGTCATTTTTATAGCTTATTTCCATACATATCAACCAAATTAGAAAACAATTTATTGATATTCAGTCTAAGGACAGATGTTAGAGTACAAATTCCCACTAATTACCAAACTGCTATTCAGAATCACGCTGCAGAGGTGCCTTTATATTATGTCAGCTCTAGAGCCCTCCTTATATGGAAGCAGTAGTTGTCTCCATGCAGTTCAAACAACCTAATAAATGGAAATCATGAGGGTGGCTAACCATCACTGACTTTCTCCTACACATTTTAGCAAATAAGAAACATTTAATTCCTTTTTCCTCTTAACAATTCTACAACTTAACCATTTTATCCTCCTTGTTTCACAGCTCAAGTCTGTGACTGTTTTCCAAAGCTTACCACCACTTCAACTGATGGCAGTGCGATTTATACCCAAGCTATTGGGTATATACCTTCTTAACCCACTCACATCACGTAGCCCTGTTCTAAGTAGCATCTTAACACTGACAAAGACTATATTTTTAGACTCTATTGTGGCAATTTACAATAATGTGGCAACATCTTTTAAAGGTAGTTTACAGAATTAAAAAAATGACAATTACAAAATTCTACACTTGTATTGGGTGGGCCATAAAGTTTGCTCGGGTTTTTCTGTAAGATGATATGGAAAAATCTGAATGAACTTTTTGGCCAACCCGACATTAATATATGAAATAGATTGTTTGATCCTCACAATTCTGTGAGGTAGTGGGGAAGTTGATTTCTCATATTTTCTCATAAACTCAGAGCCTGAGAGATAAAGTTAACCAATTTAGGAAAAAGAAATACAGGACATCTAGTTAAATTTGAATTTTGATTAAAAAACCACACATTTTAATGTAAATATTTCCCAAGTATTGCATACTTACACTAAAAAATTCTTCTCTATCTGAAACTGAATTTTAATTGGGTATCCTTTATTTTATCTAGCCACCCCACAGAGAAGTGACTTAACTAAGGTCATCATCTAAAACCTACATCCTCTGACCAACTCCACTGTGTGGAGTTACTGCTAGGTATTATTGCTTAGTCATCTGTCTAGAACTCTTTCCACATTTCTATTTCAGCTTCAGCTCCCTTGTCAATTGACTGCGACCTCAATTATGTTTTTTAATTTCTCACATCTGGATTTAGGCAAAATTATTCTAGTTGATACTCATCACTCTTGTAAAAATGCCTATTGTTTTGCATTTTCCAAAGTACTTTTCCTTCTATTATCTCACTGATCACAACAACCCTCAGAGGATAAACTGAGGCCTTGGTGTTCCTATTTTTCAGATTTGATGACTAAAGCTCAGAAAGTTTAGGAGACTCACCCAGTTCCTCACAGCTAGCAGGGAGCTTCTAGCTTGAGGCCCAAATCTTGTTATTTGAAAATCTAATTAAGTAACATTTATTCTATTTCCAGTCACAATTAAGATAATTAACAATATTTAAAGGCTATTTTGATATTTGCTTTAACAGACAGTAATCGGGAATGAGCTGTTCTACGTTAATTTGGCTGGTATCAAAATGGCAAGGCTAAAATCAGAGAGGAAAGTATGGCTTACCGAGAAATTTTTTAAAAATCACTTCACTGTAAAAAGTCTTTAAACCTGAAAGAAGTGTGAAATGTGCTGAAAACACGTCTTAGCATAAAAAGAAATACAGTGGTCTACCTTTAATTATAATATTGTCTTAGTGTCTTTGCTAAAGAGATTTGGTTCTATTACAGCATTATTACCATAAAGAGCACTCATTCAGCTTTAAAAAAGAGGAAATCCTGCCACATGTGACAACATGAATGAGCCTGGAGGATATTACACTAAATAAAATAAGCAGACACAGAAGGACAAGTACTATATGATATCACTTACATGAGGAATCTAAAAGAGTCAAACTTTTAGAAGCAGAGGCCAGGGGCTGGGGAAAGTGGGAAATAGGGAGGTATCGGTCAAAGGGTACAAAGCTTCAGTTATAAAAAATGAATAAGCCCTAGAGATCTTCTGTATAACATAGAGCCTGTAAGTAACAACACTGTATTGTGCACTTAAAATTTTGCTAAAAGGGTATGTCAGGCTGCAACACGCAGGCCTGCAAGCCCTGTACTCTCTCAGCTTCAAGAAGAAAGAGCCTAGAGTCAGTGACAGAGACGTCAATGGTTTAATGGATAGGGGAGCTTATGGGTCTGAAACAAGGTCCTGGAGTGACAGCCCATCGTGTACAGCTGCTGGCAGGCAGAACATGGCAGCAGGCTTTGATAGGAGTGGA
>NW_006794161.1:4759-53467 GCF_000442215.2 Lipotes vexillifer | reverse complement strand
GGGAGGGGGGGAGGGGAGGTTCCCAGTTACAAGGAGAACTGACACTGATGTCTAGCTGGCTCATCGGTTACCAGGGAAACCAGCAGAGAAGCATGCCCCTCACTGCCCCTTTGGTAATTATCAGGTGGCGATGTTCTGATCTAAAGCTTAGAATAATCATAAGTTGGGGCTGGTGGCAAGTAAGTAGGCATTTACTGATTAGGCTGTGTTATTAAGAGGGAAGGTCAGTCAAGTGAGTAGGGTGCAGGTGAGGCAGGGACTAGTTGAGCAGGGGATGGACAGAGAGCAAGAGAACAGCCATCCTGGCTGCTCATCTCCCTGCACAGGGTAGGTCTTATGTTAAGTGTTCTTATCACAAAACATAATAATAAATAAGAGGGTGGGAGGAAACTTATACAGATGGAAGATAGGCTTTATGGCATTGATTGTGGTGGTGGTATCACCAATGTATACTTATCTCCAAACTCATCAAGTTGTATACATTAACTATGTACAGCTTTTTGTATGTCAAAAAATAATTTAAAAATAAAATAAAAAGAGCAACTCAGCAACAGACTCACTAAAACTGAAATTTCACTGAATGTTGTGTTTCATAGCAGTCAAGAGAGCCATTACAGGGGCTCGGAGATCATTTGGTGAGTCAGCTTGTCTGTCAAACACTTGCTGAAAAACAAGACATCACAGAAGAGCCCAGGGTTGCTTCCACAGCTAATGTCCTGGGGGGACCACATGGACTCAGTTAAATTAAACCTTTAAAGATCTTTCCCAAGGTAAAAATGGATAAATGTCAACATATTAGGAAATATATGATTAGGGTTTAAAAATAATTAAAGCCATAATCCCTCAATTAGCATTTAAAAGAAAAACATAAAAGATGATTTACTGGTATGTTTACAAATTGACTGCTATTCGTAAAAAGAGCCATCTTTGAAAAGTGTGCAAAATATGATCTATCTTTCCTTCCGCCTCTTAACCCCAATGTTCTCTCTCCCCTTTCTTATACAATCTTCCCTCCCACTCCCATTCCTATTTCTCTCTCATAATCCTTATGTGTCTTTCTTTTATTCATGGCATCATCAATTTCCCTCTAGTACTGGGCTCTTGATTTCTCCTCATTATCCTAATTTTCTCTTACTTATTTTTTCTCCTTCCTTCAACTGCATATATATGGAATTTTGTATTGAGGTAATATATTTTAAAAGACTTAAAAGCTACATAATGCAATACGTTATTGATAAATATAAATAATTATATTCATGTATTATTGTTATTACTTGTGTATTTATTTTTTTAAATTGTACTTATAAATGTCTTATAAGACCTGCTATAGGGACTTCCCTGGCGGCACAGTGGTTAAGAATCTGCCTGCCAGTGCAGGGAACAGAGGTCTGAGCCTTGGTCTGGGAAGATCCCACATGCTGCGGAGCAACTAAGCCCGTGCGCCACAAATACTGAGCCTGTGCTCTAGAGCCCGCAAGCTACAACTACTGAGCCCGTGTGCTGCAACAACTGAAGCCAAGTGCGTAGAGCCCGTGCTCCGCAACAAGAGAAGCCACTACAATGAGAAGCCCGCTCGCCGCAACTAGAGAAAGCCCGCGCACAGCAACAAAGACCCAACACAGCCAAAAATAAAAATAAATAAATTTTAAAAATAAAATAAAAATTTAAAAGACCTGCTATAACTTTGAAGTTTATATTAGGTTTACTATGTACATGACTAATAATACTTTTTTTCTTTATATTACATACGAAAATTTTCAAACTCCTGCTATATGGTATTTAACATATTAATAACAAGAGTATTTTAGAAGTGTTGTATTGTACTGAACAATATTTCTGTAAGTAGAAGATTCCACTATTATGATAACCTATGTGGTAATATTTTCTCGACATCAGATATTAACATTAATATTTTTCTAACTCATGATTTTTTCAACATTGAAATACAGAGTAGGCCTTTCGTATTCCATTGGATTTCTGCAGAAAAATAACTGTCAATGATCTTACCATCTGGCACTTGTTGCAAGAAGTTATATATCATTACCTAATTTGAGTGCTATTTAGTCTGATAATGCCCACATACTTTTATTCACTGCTATTGCCATACAAAGATAGATATTATCTAATTTCTATTTCACCCCCTTTTCACTGTTGTGACCTTTACTGTTAATAACTATTTTTTAAATGTTTAGAAAACTCAAGTCTAAAAAAAAAAGTCTCATATATATTGTAGCTGTTTAAAGCCAAATTACCTAGCATGTATCCCATAACTCAGGTCACGCTTTGAGAAAGTAAATGCATTTGTGCTTGTCACCTTGTTCTGAAAGGTGGAGAAGTTAAAAATACCAACAGACATTTCATTTAAAGTGTTTTCAATAGGTTCTCGGGATCTACTAGTGATTAATATTTCATTTTCATTATAAACTTACTTCTCCTTATCCTTTTTTTATAAGAATAAAAGACATTACAAAAGGGTTTATTCATGTTAATTTGTAAAATATATTCATTTCATTTTAACAAATCCACATTCACTGATTAAAGAAAAGCATCAGTACCTTTCACATAAAAGCAAAGACTTGAAATCTGGAAAGAAATATTTTAATTAGTTTCTAAAAATTCTATTCAGTTCTCTAATGTGACTCATGGTCCATGCTATGCAGCTGGACCCTTAGAATTGTTTTAGGATTCATGATAACCTCCTGTTCCCGGTCCATAGATACCTGTCCACAGTCTCACTGCAGCCCACCTGATTCCATGGGCCAGCTGCTTCTCAGGTGTTTTGGTTTAAAATAATTTTGGTAGATACAGAGCCAAGGAAGGAAGAATACTCTTTCCTTTTAAAAGTAGTGTGATAACCATCTTTTACCAAGTAAGAGAAAGTAACAGAGTGTTCAAGAAGAACGAAGTCCAGTACTTACAGTTTCATTTGGTACCTCCTGATCACTAAGCACTTACCCGGATAATATCGTGCCAGGCCTGTGGCACTGCCAAACACCTGCCACAACAATGAAGGATCTTCCTCCCGATTTTTCTTGAAAACTTCATCTAAGGCGCTCGTCCAGTTGAGTTCATTTAACACAATTGTTGCTACCCCCCCCAAAATAAGAAAAATCAATTAATTCAAATTTGGAATTAATAATTGAACCTGTCTTCCTTTACTTGCAAAATACTGTTATACATTTTCATTGCTTTACCTATAAAAGCGCTCTAATCTGGTGGTAATCAAAAGTTTAGACATGGAATCATTTCTTCAAACACATGTTTATATGATGGTGTGGGACCTGTTCTGTGCTTTGTAGATGTTTAGAAGCACCTCTGCCCTCTACCCGCTAGAGGCCAGTAACATCCCCCCAGGTGTGACAAGCAAAACTGTCTCTAGACATGTCACATAACCCCTGGGGGGCCAAATTACTTTCTGTTGAGAACCACCGTGATGCATAAAACAGGCAGTATCAGAACTCTGCTGCTGGGAGGTATCTCTTGCACTGAGGCAGTTCTGAAGATGCTTACAAGGCACCTCATGACACAGTGTGACGACGACTGCCCTCAGTATTTTTTTTTTGGGGGGGTGGGGGGAGAAGGAAGGATTTATTACTTGTAGCAAGTAAGGAGAATACCAGGGATTTTCCCCAGAGCATTGTCTCCCCAAACAGCAAAACTGGGGCATTTTTAAGCTAAGGGTACATGCATATTCACGAAGGGGCTTGGGTGGTATATGCATATTCATGAAGGGGCTTGAGCAGAGGAGAATTCAGCATAGCTCAATATTGAGGATTCTCTGTGATACACTAACATAGTTTGGTCTGTTACCTGAATTAAACAAACAAACAAACAGATGTTTGTTACTGAGCATACTTTATTAACTGTGCTTATGTAACAACCAAAAATGCGTACATGTTGATAAAGAAAAACTCATTCAGAGGCTTGACAATATCAGTGTTAGAACTAAGAAGTGGCTGATACCTTATCACTACCTTTATGAACAATAATTTTCTTTTTTCTGGTTAGTTCAACTAATAACTAGAGCATGGTGCTAATAAGGGACAGGTCACTGATTTTGATACCTACTTATAGTGACCGACTGATCTGGGATAGGTATCACAACCATATGCCAGTCATTATAATGAAAGAGAAACAATGATAATGTGGGATATAACATGGGCTAAAATAGTATATAATTTATAATTATGGGCCTCCATGATCATAGCATCCTACGCCTAACGTATTAAAATTCTAATTGGCTTAGGATATTATTTTCCCTTTAAGCAAAAAAGATGACATAGATAATCTCATCTTTTTTAGAGGGGTCTTTATATGTAAAATATGCACCATGCCCACAAGCAGATTAGCAGATTGGGACACTCTGCATTTGAGGATCTATGACCAAGCCTCAATAGTGGACGTGAGCTTGGGATAAGGACTGGAGATACTGCTTAGCTCTTTCCATTCTTTTCTGTGACCACAGTAAGTAAAAGAAACAAATGTGATCATGGTTAGATCACACACAAGATTTTTTAAAGGGAAAAGGAAAAAGAGCTTCTATCAAGAAAGAGGCACAGCATATGTATTTATATTTTAAAGTTTATCATTTACCAAAAAATGAAAAGCAAGTATACTGTGAAATTGTTCTGGGACCAACATCTTCATGCATTTCTCATTACTGAAAACTAACGAGATTTTCATCTTTATGGATGTGATTACCTTCAAAAAGATCAGTTGTGTGTGTGAATATTCATGAGCTGGGTCAGATCCACAGTGCATCTGAGACACTAGTGAATTCATATTCCAAAGCATGATCCAATGAACACTGAGTGGCCAGTTATGTGAAAATTTATATTCACATAGATAACCTGAACTGATACTCACTATTCATGAATATTTATGGTACTATACAAAACATCACAGAAAAAGAGGGGCATCCTACCTTTTTTTAAACATTCATGAATTTTAAAGTAATATTCTACTCAGCAAAATAATCATGTTTATTTATGTTCCAGATAGTTAGAATAGATTGGGGATTAACGAAGTCTATCTCTTTAATTTCCTTGGCTTTTTAATTCACATTAAGCAACAACTGATATCTAATTATTTTTAATAAAGTTTTATTTGTTTACAGGGCTGCTAATTTTTTTCTCGTTTTATTTGATAACAATTACTAAGTATTAGGCTCTGATACAGTGATTGTGAATTGTACTTTTATGTACTCAGGGGAAAAAGTCAAGCTCTGGAATGTTCTTACCATCATGGTGATACGTTTTAAAATTGTAGTTTATATATTTGAAAATTGTCTTTCAGATAAGACATTGCAGAATGTTTTACTCAAAATTTGTTCATATGCAAATGAGCAAGGTTCATATATATTTTCAGAATAGACACTTGAATGATTTACTCAGAATGAAAGAAATGGTATTGTATATGTATCATATGAGCAAGGTTTATAAACTTGATGACAGTGTGAAGCAAGGAGTGAGGGTACAGATGCTTCCATTTGTCATTGTGTATTTATAGAGACGCTTGAGTGCAATCATTATTCTAATAGCCACAATTTTTATTGGAATGTCCACAAAAAGAAATCAAAATTCAAAGGATCCGCCACGCGAGTACAAAATTAGTGCCATCTCTTTAGAGGAGAGTTTGGCTGTAGTTGTCTATCAAAATGCACTGTCTTTAATCCAACAATTCTACTTCAAGGGATTTATACTATGTATAAAAACATAGTAAAACACCAAAACTAGAAGGTAAAATAAATTGCTACGATAGGAAATTCTTTTTCTTAAATTATATTAAAAGCAGCTAAAAATGTAAAAGAAAACATGTAAAACATCAAAGCAAATAAGTATGAATACCATTTTAGATCGTTCTTGGTGATTTGGCTATACTTTTTGGATCCACATTATGAACTACATTTGACTAATAAATATATATTACTTAGGTATCCTATAATAAGCAGATTTTCATCTTCTTAACCTTCTAAAAATTAAATACCTAATCCAGGATTACTAAGGTGCCCAACAATTCCCCATTTCTACTTTATTAGCATAACTCAGGAAAAACAATAATGAAATAACTGGGTCATTTGCAGATGGTGGCATAATAAAACTAATGCAGAATACTGCCCATGCTAAAAGTTTAAAAATGCAATTATTTTTCTGTAAGGCACAGTCTTTATACAAATGTCTAGAGCAAAAAATAAAAATTCGAAGGATTTTATTTAATTGCAGAAACACTTGCATAAACTAGTAGCCGAATAATATTTGTTAAAATAATTCCAGAATAAGTGATCTTTTTAAAAGGACTTGAAATAGTTCTTGGCCACAAATAAAACTTTACCTTTTATTTGGACAGATATACTCAAGAATATGGGTAATAGTTCTGACTGGTTTTCCATAAATCGTTAGGCAGTGTTTAAAATTACATCGTATTTAAGTTTCTCAATTATATACTGGATACGTATTGCATTATTTAATATACTGTATACTATACTCATCCATGTCCTCCTTCTCTACCTCCTAAAATAGTAATGTTCTACATTCACACATTCAAACTTCTAATGTCTTGCTTGAATGGAGTACATGAGTGTACACAGAAATTCATGAGTGGCTTCCACTTTTTTCTCTGTGTAAGACAAACTGGTCAATCGTGATCTAGCCTTGAACCTACTGCCAATTACTAATGAACTTAGCTAAGTGTCTTATGACTTCTTTCAGAGTAAAATTAGTCCTCATCTTCTGTCAACTTTTAAGAAATGAAGATTTTTATCTTTGTTTGAAAATTAGAGTTTGTGAAAATAAGTTTTTCATAGATATCCAAGGCTAAGCTTATTAAAAGCAGTGAATGCTGGGAAAGCAAACCTTGACTTTCGGGCCTCTATTCTGAATGGTATAACAGCATTTCACCGATAATTGATTCAGAACACCAAGCATATGTCTCTATTCTTCTACTTAGTTTTCAGAAACAGGGCCTTGATGTTCAGCAGTTCTCTGTTTTGGAGGATTCTTTTGTTCAATCTGGCTTCTCAAGGGAAGAAAGAAAAATCTAATTTGTAACAGCACAAAAGAAGCACCTTACATTTGCTGCTAATTCTTCTAAAATACGTGACATATCTGTATCTCACTTATGACATGAATACAGAATTGCTGACAAGTTAGGAATCCAATTTTCTCCTGTAAATTTCAGCCATGAAGGGTTGCACTATTGCTCCCTTTTAAGTCTGAGTACATTTTGTTGACTTATTCAGGGTTCTGGGCCTCACCATGCATTGAAGGCACTATATAACTATCTGAAAAACTTTAAGGTTATTTATAACGTCAGCTACGGCTTTGAAATGAAGTGGAAATATGCTAGTAAAAAGAAGAGAAACATATTTTTTATGATTCACTTAAAATACAAAATAACTTTGACAAGTCTGCATCAAAAAATACATTTTACACAACATAAAGTAGCTTTGACAGATCTTTGATAAGCTCTGTAAATCTTAAAGCTATGTAAAGGGACTGGATACTAAAAATTATTTTTAATAGTAAATATGATACAATTAAATAATTAAAACAAGAGAATTGTCCAAAATATTTACTACACTATTTCCATTTAATAATACCATTCTATTATCATAGCCTTTCATTAAGATAAAACTAGCTAAACTATTGCCACTGATAACAAATGAAATCAGGAATTTTTTAAGAACTTACTGTGTGCCAGCAGTTGTGTTAACCATTTTGTATGCATTATCTCACTTAACTAAATATGACACTTTGAGTGAGATACTCATATTATCTTTTTTTAGATGACAAAAACAAAACCTATTTTTAGATGATAAAAATAAAAGGGCATGCAATTTGTTAAAAATCATACAGTAAGAGCTGTAGAGAGAGCACCCAAATAAGTCATATTCCAAGATTCTTACTGTTTTATGAGCTATTTATTATTTCTAAGCTTTCATTATATGTGTAGCTCTGATTTAGAATTTTAAATCTGAAAAAAGTAAAAATCACCTATGCCTTTGTAACAGTGTTTCTCAACTGAGAGAGATATTCCTTCCCAGGGGACATTCAGCAATGTCTAGAGACATTTTTGATTATCAAGACTGGTGGGAGCCTACTGGCATGTGGCAGGCAGAGGCCCGAGATGCTCTAAATATCCTACAATGAACAGGACAATCTCCACAACAAAGAATCACCAGTTCAAAATGTCAATAGTGCCCAGGTTTACAAACTTTGCTCAAGTACAACTATAAACACAAGACAATTAATCTGCTTTGTAAAAAGCAATATTCCCAACGAATACTGTCAACAAAAAGCCACAACAAAACTTCAAACCGAAAGTTGATACATTTAAAAAACATTATTGTTTCATATTAAATTATGTCAATATTTCAGGCTACATTTTGACACCCTTTGGGTGGAGCAAATTTTCATTTTCGTCCCCAAAATTCTAACATGTTATTCTCATACCTGAGCAAGTAAGTAGGATTTCAAAGCTACTTTTTAGTGCCATTAAATGTCATCCCTCCCCATCTCCTGGCTTTTGGACATTCACAGAATATTAGAGTTTTGCTTTTTTTTTTAAAGATTCAACACTGTGTGATTCTAAACTAAATTTTATCTTTATAGCAAATGTTCACTTTATCCCATAGTATATAAGGTAGTCATTAAAGGAGTTGCATTTAGCCGGTGAGCTGAGCCAGATGTCACTAACTTTATTCATCAACCTTAATCTCGAAAAAGAAAAATGTTAATAAGAACAAACCCACTGATCCAATTAAGCACACAGACAAAAAGAAGCCACTTTAAGGACTAGACAGTGTGCATAAATATTAAAATGAACAAATCTTTTCAGTGGATTTGGCTAAAGGAATCTCACCTAATCCCAGTGTAAATGAAAGATTAATAAAGCACAGGGAGATGGGAAGACCAAATCTAATCTCTCTAATCATGACTTTGGCACCAGCATCCACCTCCCATTGAGGACAGGAGAACAGAAGGCTCCAGGACACATGTGGGCCCTGATGAGGAGACGAGCCTTATTCCTACCATTAATTAGGTACAAATATTAAAAGGCCGTTGTCCTTGTCAATTCTCTAAGGCCCGTATTACTGAGATATTTGGTCTCACTCCCTATATCTTTAGTTTCCCAGCACATAAAAGGAGCTCAGGAGAAACCACTTTATTACTACAGAAAATAAGAATAATGCAAGGGGAATAGGAGACACTAGGACCCAATGTCATATTTATTAATTGAAGGAAGCCTTACATAGAAAAACAGTTTCTTTTTACATCTTGGCATATTATTTAGTCAGTTATTTTCTTTTACTTGAACAATAACACATTTCTTTTATATACAGCAACTAGAGTATAACACTGTATAATTTGTAAATGTAAGGCTGAAATTTACAGTGATTACCTGAGGAAGACAATACAATTTTTTCCACTGATATGACTTCACAATGTCATTTTCATCATAAGTGTGACTATTTGTAATTAAATTGTTAAAAGAAAAATTGTTAAACATCTATTTCTATATATTAGAGCAATACTTCAGTAAACACAGAGCCTACTAAATTCTGAACAAATGAAAAACAGCCAAAAATGCTCTAAACATTTTTTAAATTTAAACTTTCAAAAGGGAAATAAAATATATGAGTTTAAAAAAGAAATCAGAAACTATGAGAACATAGAAATGAAGTTGGAAGCCATATAAGAATAAATATGTAATTAAGCCCAAATATAAAGGACTCCAAACTGAGGTTTGTTTGTTTTTTAAAATGCCTAATTATCATGCTGGTGATTCTTTTTCCTTTAAATAATTGGCATTTAAGAATTCAGTATATGCGGGCTTCCCTGGTGGCGCTGTGGTTGAGAGTCCGCCTGCCGATGCAGGGGGCGCGGGTTCGTGCCCCGGTCCGGGAAGATCCCACATGCCGCGGAGCGGCTGGGCCCGTGAGCCATGGCCGCTGGGCCTGCGCGTCCGGAGCCTGTGCTCCGCAACGGGAGAGGCCACAACAGTGAGAGGCCCGCGTACCGCAAAAAAAAAAAAAAAAAAAAAAGAATTCAGTATATGCATATATGTAGTATAGGCAAAGACTATTCTTACTTACTGCCCTCCCACTGAAAGGCCGTGTGTCTTTGTGCCAGAAGTATCCATTTCACCTTGGGAAAGCATTTTATTTTCTCTAAACCTCATTTTCCTCACCTGCACAATGGGGATAATAATAGTGTCTGCCTCACAGATCTGTGCTGAGGATTACAGGTACTTAGAACATCTTCTGTCACTTAGTAACTGCACAATAAATGCTACCTACCCTTATCATTATCATTATTTTCTTATTTACCTCTTAATACTCAGCATTTACTATATTTATTTATTTATTTATTTTGCGGTACGCGGGCCTCTCACTGCTGTGGCCTCTCCCGTTGCGGAGCACAGGCTCCGACACGCAGGCTCAGCAGCCATGGCTCACGGGCCTAGCCGCTCCGTGGCATGTGGCATTTTCCCAGACCGGGGCACAAACCCGTGTCCCCTGCATTGGCAGGCGGACTCTCAACCACTGTGCCACCAGGAAAGCCCTACAATATATATTTTTAAACATCTTAATGGAGCCGTTCTGACTGTGCTGCTAAAATGCTAGGATGAGTGATGTAAATCTAGCAGCCTCTTTCCTCAAGGGACCTTTCCTCTTACCTCGGTCCTAAGTTAATGTCCAACCACACTACTTAATTTTCTTATTATATATCGCATGAATAAAATAGCATGTTAACCTTTCCAAACCATTTACTGATACACTGTTTCAAGAGAAGGCAAAAATGAAAACACAAATTCTCTAATGATAGCATTTAATGTACTGTATAATTTCAGTAGAGATAATTTTTACTATAGAATATTCTCAGCACTCCTGAAATCAAACCACGCTGGTGATTGTGGCCTTGAAAACAGCAGAGACACACTAAAATTCTGGCAGAAGATATTAAATTATATAAGACCTAATATACATACCAGACACAACACAGGCACATGTACACACACACACAGAATGGTGTACACACAGTTCTGTTAAAGCAGAGAGGAAACTCTGGCCGAGAATTACAGACCAAATTAGATATGGGAAATCTCTTGCCTTTGCTCTGAGACTGCCTAACTGCATAGGGAATTTAGTGTCTACATACAAATCTGGACTGCTGAATTCATAAAGAAGGATCAAAAAGTACTGGAGCTGACTAATGAGATACGGCTGCAGGATAACAAGGCTCCTGGGGGCAAGGGTGATACTGTCAGTGAGGCACACACTGCTTAGTACTTAAGGGGTTGTGTCAACTAGTTTTAGAACAAAGAGTTGCCTGGTGATTTTAAGATGGAAAGATCAGATGCACTGAAACACAGTACATAGCAGATAGCTATAATCAAGAAGAACAATCGCTTGGTTTAAACACCATGCACTGCTTCAGAGTGAAAATAAACACAAAACAAATCTAAGAAATTGAACTACAGGTTGTTACTTAACAGAGTCATGTTCCATAAAGGTATGGATGAAATCTAACACCATATCTAAGACAACATGAGGTTAGTATCCTTACATCTCTGCTTGCACATGAATAAAGAATTGTCATATGCCTATAAGCATACATGCATGCAGAGCACTCATAACTTACTATTTTTACAAATAGACACCTACATATAAAAAGAAAAAACAAATACATCAACTATTTCAGTTTTCAGGATGCTTACAACATAGTGACCATGATTTGTTCAGGTTTTAATGTATTTATTACAGTTATTGACATGTTAAATTTATATTTAACAGTCCTAGCTACTGCCCAGTTCAACAAATACCTTAATAAAGAAATAATTCTTTTTCTATTCTAATAAATCATGTAGTTTTAATTTTCATTCATAGCTTAATATCCCATAAAAGTTTAAATGTATCACTCAAATTGTTTGAAGAAGCTCAAGTTATTCTGACATAGCTTTAAAATATTATAAAGGATTCAATACCTGGTCAAAACAAATACTCTGCACACAAGCTTTTAAAAATGGCTTAAAGGTTTTTGATCTGACGAAATATCATAAGAGATGGTAAGTGACCAGGTCACGTTGGTTCTAGCTCTGTGTCTATCTTCTCTCACTCCAAGGCCAAACTCACTTAGGTCTCTCACAACAACCTTTAAATAGTCTCCCTCCAATTTCAGCTCACTTTCAGCCATTCTTCCCACTACTGCCACAGAATTCTACTTGGCAAATGCCCTCCCTAATGAAAAGTCTTCAGTTAGACTCCATGAAAGTTGGTCTTTTATGATTGCTTCTACCCCATCTTCCAACCTCCTCTCCCACTGCTCTCCGTATCAACAGAATGGCTGTAGGATCTAGTGTGATATTTCAAGGACAGAATCTCACACAGTTTTCCTGCCACACCAAAATATCCAAACAGAAACATATGGCATAAAAGGAATACTGTGACATTAAAAGTGGTTTGGGTCTTTTTACTGTAATAGATGGAATTTTAGAGAGGGGAAGATCTATTTCCAGCACTGTATTCAATCATTCAAAGCACATTAATAACCCTTGACTAGACTCTTGGAGTTAAACTCATATAAATTGTGATTAAAAAAAATTGTGATCATTCTTCTCAAATTGCTCTAAATCTAATAGAGAAAGAGAGATAAATCAAAGCATCTTACATCCAATTTTGCTTTTGTATCGTAGGCCCTATTAACAACATTACTGCCTTCCAGAAGCTAAGTAAATGTTCTGAGGGTCAGGGGAAGGAGTGGTGGTCAGAAAAGACTTCCTGAAGGAGGTGGTACAGACAGTTTTTTGTTTTTTTGTTTTTTTGCAG
This sequence comes from Lipotes vexillifer, assembly GCF_000442215.2. Lineage (NCBI taxonomy): Eukaryota > Metazoa > Chordata > Mammalia > Artiodactyla > Lipotidae > Lipotes > Lipotes vexillifer. The sequence continues at coordinate 40,641 of NW_006794161.1, read as the reverse complement.
CACGCGGGCCTCTCACTGTTGTGGCCTCTCACTGTTGTGGCCTCTCCATTGCGGAGCTCCTCTCCCACTGCTCTCCGTATCAACAGAATGGCTGTAGGATCTAGTGTGATATTTCAAGGACAGAATCTCACACAGTTTTCCTGCCACACCAAAATATCCAAACAGAAACATATGGCATAAAAGGAATACTGTGACATTAAAAGTGGTTTGGGTCTTTTTACTGTAATAGATGGAATTTTAGAGAGGGGAAGATCTATTTCCAGCACTGTATTCAATCATTCAAAGCACATTAATAACCCTTGACTAGACTCTTGGAGTTAAACTCATATAAATTGTGATTAAAAAAAATTGTGATCATTCTTCTCAAATTGCTCTAAATCTAATAGAGAAAGAGAGATAAATCAAAGCATCTTACATCCAATTTTGCTTTTGTATCGTAGGCCCTATTAACAACATTACTGCCTTCCAGAAGCTAAGTAAATGTTCTGAGGGTCAGGGGAAGGAGTGGTGGTCAGAAAAGACTTCCTGAAGGAGGTGGTACAGACAGTTTTTTGTTTTTTTGTTTTTTTGCAGCACGCGGGCCTCTCACTGTTGTGGCCTCTCACTGTTGTGGCCTCTCCCATTGCGGAGCACAGGCTCCGAACGCGCAGGCTCAGTGGCCATGGCTCACGGGCCCAGCCGCTCCACAGCATGTGGGATCTTCCCGGACCGGGGCATGAACCCGTGTCCCCTGCATCAGCAGGCGGACTCTCAACCACTGCACAACCAGGGAAGCCCCAGACAGTTTTAAAGAAGAGTGGAGAAGTGGTAGGAGAGCTGGATGACTAATTCAGTGAATGCCCTGTGCAGAACAAAGAGGCAAAGAAAAAAGAAAAAAGGCACAAGGCATTTCAGGAGCTCGATGTTCTTCAAAATGGTTGAATGAAAGAGGAATATGGAATAAGGCAGCCAAGATAAGATTAGAGACACACTGTTATGATGATCCAGCAGTACTAAACACAAAATAATTTTATTCTGAGAATTACAGAAAGCCATGTAAGCTAAAGTATGAAATAATCATATTTGCTCTTGAGTCTTCACTCAGAAGCCAGCATGGAAAAATACTGAAAGTAGATTGGAAACAAGCCAGATGTGAATGGGGAAGACAAGACAGAAAACTAGTACGGTCAGGCTGGCGAGGAATGACAATGGTCTGAACTAAAAAAGCAGTGCTGGACGTGGGGAGTGGAAGGAGATTAAAAAGATGTTGGGGAGAAATAATCTACAGACCACAGTGACAGATGGTGGGAAGGGGAAAAGAGGAGCCCTGGTTTTCTGGCTTGGGCCTGGATGATACTATTAACAAAGATATGAACACTGGAGGAGGGACATATTTGAAGATATCAGTGTCATAATGAGTGGTGCCTGTGCCATTTAATCCATTGAAAAAGGTTATCCAAAAGGTATTTAGAGAAATGAATCTGCAGCTTAGCCATGAATCCATATGGACGAATCGGATTTGGAAGTCACTGTTTCAGTGACAGTCAAAACTGTTTGAAGGATGTTCACGGTATTGACATTAATAAGCTCCACAGATCCTTAAGTACTGAAGCGGCTTTACTTCTCTGAGAAACACTGCCGAAAGGAAATAATGTGGACCTAACTCTCATAAACAAGAACACCTTTTCCCATGAGAAGTAATCAGCATAGCATGCTTTAATATGTACCTACTGTTTTCATTTAACAAAAACAGCAAAATGTGCCTTTCGAATATAATTTTCACAACTGCATTAAAATAAATGCACTGAATACAAATTCAGTTTATCTATGCCTGACTCACAGTCCATCAAGAAGAGATAATATGAAAAGATACTGGAACCAATAAAAACCCATTATCTTCTAATGCATTGTTTTGAATTTTGCCTTTTTAAAAGAGTTACTGACTTAAATCAAGTACCCAGGGATACAATGCCTGAAACTCTTGCATGTAGAGCACTTTAACTAATGCTTGCTGTGTACTTGGAGAACAAGCAATTTCCCTTCTGCTCGGTTAGAATGATGAGGTAATCTATTGTGCCTTTACACTTACACAGAGCCCCACAAGACTGAAGCTCAACGATTACATGGTCTTATAAGACCATAAAGTTCTACCACAGGAGTCGTATACGTATTTAAAAAAACACTTCAAATTGCCGACTACGCACTTCTTTCCATCATTGTGTGGCTCTCTTCTGCAATTCACTTGCACCTTTGACTTTCGGAAATGATTTAAACCTGAATCAGTAGCTCTAAAAGCACAAACACCCTCATTCATCAGAAGTACAAGAGCGACAAGATTTAATTACTTAGAAACATCTTAGGTATTTATTCCTAAAAATGAAACTTCAATTGGCCTTTCAATAAAATTTAATATCAGAAGGTAACATACAGATAAAGACTTTAAGTCTTCTATTTCATAAAACATCAATGTTAAAAGGTAATAAGCTCAATTTAATTTTAAACACATAGTTACCATACTCTAATATAAACATGGATGGTTTATTGAAATGAATTTTACCATTCTTTTCAATAAGTGTTTTCTTTGACATTAATCTTTTTCACGATTTTAAAACAAGCCTTTACTTTCTTGTCACTTTGTGTTCCGCATCAAACGCATAGAAGCCAGAATCTTTTACATTATTTGTGTTTCTCTGGCCTTCCAAATAAATTTGAAGTAAAGCCTTTTCTTTTTTTTTCTTAGTGAAATTCTTTTATATTTATTCTACTAAAGTATCAATCATTTCTTGCCCTTTCACCTCCTACTCCTAAATGTGACACCTGCAACATTTTTTCTTTAAAACCAAAAGCCTGTGCATTTTATTGTTTAACTATTTTTGTACTTCTTTTTTTCCATTTTTAAAATTGCCTACCCTTACACAAGGTAGCGATACCTTCTTAGACAAGAATGTAGGGATGTATGTGTATGTGTGAATCACTATGGGCACCAGATCATATTATTCAATTCTCTATTTAAAATGATACATGTTATGGGGATATATGTATATGTATAGCTGATTCACTTTGTTATAAAGCAGAAACTAACACACCATTGTAAAGCAATAATACTCCAATAAAGATGTTTAAAAAAAATGATACATGTTTATGCTACACTTAACCAATAACATCCAATTAATTCTTTTAAAAGCATTTAGTTATAATAGCTCTTCTAGACACTGCAAAAACTTCACATAACTATTTTTTAGTGAGGACAAATAACTTTTTATGCTTTTGGCAAGTGCAAATATAATGAGATTAAGACTGAATTTTATGTTTCTTTGTAATATTCTGAGATTTCCCCTAGGTGCACATTTATTCCCTTGCTTCCAAAGGTATGCCTAGTGATCTTTTCTACTATTGGAACCCATCTTACTAATCATTTCCAAGAAAATTTTCTTATTCAAAAACCATTTTAAAAATCTCATCTTATTGTCTAGAATTTAGCATCTTTTATTAAAGTTAATAAATCTTTCATGGTTATTATCAGTTTTTTGGAGCATAAAGATGTGTTCATTAAAATGAAAACTTCTCTGAAACCAATGAACATTGTTTATGCCCATTTCTAAACAACTCTCTTTTTTCCCTTAGGTCAGAATAAGTTGAAATTTATGCTATCAACATCAAAATATAGACTATGGAAGCATATTTTTATCTGAAATTTGATTCAATGAACAGCTTACTGAAAAGAGTTCTATATTTGATTGATAGACATATATGAAATGTATGTATCTGTACATTTATGCAAAGTAAAATGGGGATTTTTAAATGGTATTCTAAATATTTGAATTTTCAGCATACTTCACACAAAGGTGTTTTTTTTTTTCAGATTACTGTTTTTATTTTGGATCAAGACTCATGCCCTTAACCTTTTCACACTTTTTCTCACAAATGCTTTATTGTCATTTTCTAAGAAGAGCTCATGATTTTAATTTTTGAAATGTAGACAACTTGTAATTATGATTTTTGATATGTATAAATCAGTCAAGACCATGGGTTTGTGGATAAGTTTTTGAAGTAAAGCAGAATTAAACTATTTGGCACTATTTTACATTGAAATGTAGACCTCACTATTTATACCAAACACACAAATGTAGATGCAGACACAATAAATGTGTAAATGTAATATTCCTATATAAGACTCTGAACAAGGGAGATTCTTAAGTATATAACATTACATAAATAAAGTTGTAGTAACTATATGCTAACATAACTTTTGAAAATCAAAAAGGAGAAAACAACTATGTACCACTGTATGTTACCAAAAGAATTTGAAGTTGGAAATTAATAATGTCTTGGTCAGAACAGAATTCTTAACTTTCACTGTTAAGAGCTCCCATGCCCTTACTACTAGAGAAGGTCTGAACTAAGTACGGCCAAAATCTAAGGGAGGCAGATCAGATGATGGGCCACACACAACTTCTAAATTATTTACCCAGAAATTCAACAAATGAGCACCAGTAAAATGCCAAATGAGAGACTGAACTCCTAAGACAAATGAAAATCTATAAGTTCCAAAATATAACTTCTAAATAAGGTAACGTTAAATTGAAAATCAGCAAGGTGTATAATATTCCTATTTGACTGCAAGCCTGTAGTTTTTTCAATTTTCATTAGAATTTTATGCTGCATCATAAGAATTAATGGAAAATATTTAAATTAAGGTGAGTATAACAATGCCATAATTATAGTAATGGTATTATAATATACGGTCCCCTGTAATGTAAAAATGTTATATTTTATTGACCATATACAGTATATACATATAAGTATATACTTTATAGCCTACTAACCCAGGTTAAATTCAAATCTCCTCATTTGAGTATGTACTCTAGCCTAGTCAATTTTATTTTCTCATAAATTATAAGCAGTACAGTTGTATCAGTGGGAGGGTAGTTAACATTAAATACTGTGGATAATGGTTTACTTTTGAGTTTTATAAAACAAACTGATAAATTGGAGACTATCATTTCAACATGTAAGATTTATGAATTTTTATAATACTTTGCTGACTTGGAAATGAGCAAAAATGTAGATTTTAAAGTGTCAGAGTCTAAAATCAATCTAATATCCAACCTCCTAGGAGAGTAAGCAGTGAGCTTTAGTTTTCCCTGTCATATTTTTAAAATCTGGATTAAAGAGAAAGAGAAAAAGAACGAAAGATTGAGAATAAGCGAATGGAAGTGAGATTTATTTTGTAGCTCTAGAGAAATCTGTTTGATAAAGGCTTTATGACTTGCCAAATATTAAGTCTTTACTTTTATTTTGGAGACAAAACTTTTAGATTGAAATTTTCAGTTTTAAATATTTTGGGAAAAAATCCTGAGAAAGAGAGAAAGCCATATTAGTCATTTTATAAATAGAACGATGATGTAAAGATATGTAGATGAATAGCGGTATTTTAGGAAGAACTGTTAGGTAGAACTATTAGAATATTATTTGTTCTGTAAAAGTGTGTGTGTGTGTGTGTGTGTATTTATATGCATATTATATATATGCACATGCATATGATTTCAGTGGGTTAAACATCAAAGTAGTTTGTTTGCCTGTATCTTTTTCTCACTCATCCTACAAACCCATAGCTTATCAATGATGGAATCCAAGTGGGGAAGAGGGATAGTGTCTGTAGTATTTGCTCATTCAACCCAGGGATGTAGACTGATGGAGGTTCCTTCTATGTGGTTCTGCCCATCTGATCTTGGGGCAGGAAGAGAGTTCCAGAGAGTCTAATTCTGGCAATTTTAAATCCACCAGCTTGAAAGTCACAAATATCACTTCCACCATAACCCATTGGATAGCACTAGCCATGTCACCCTACCCTGTTGCAGGTGGGAAAAGATGTGTAATTCTCCTACATGTCTACAAGAGAGATTCAGATACAGTTGAGCAATGCAATCTGTACTAATCCTTGTCATATAGCACACCACACTGAGAAGGTGTATTGGTAAAATGATGGTTTTTAATTTCATTAAAAAAGAAAAACATTAAACTAGACAGTATTGGCTTCTCTTTTAATAATAATTTATGGAGAATAACACAAGAGGAACAACCTAATAAAAGACAGACAGTCAGGAATGCTTTGTAATGATCTGTAGAATAAGGTTCCATGGAGAAGACTGTTCTGAATGGAGTAGAAGGCTGGTTTTGATCAAGAGCAGAGAAAAGGTTGGACACATATTGAAATTCTTGAAAGGCAGAACGAATATTATGATTATGCTACTATGTGACATACAGCCCTAATAACTAGTCTTTGTACCTAAGTCTTAATGCTTACTATATATAATTTATACTATATATAGTCTACAATACTATAATACACTAAAATACACGAGTTCCAATTACTCAACAGTCTTATCTTTATTTTTATATTCTGATTTTCTTATATTTGCTGTATAAATTAATGCTAGTTACACAATTAGATCATCATAATTTAGGGCTCTGTATACATATTTTCAGACTTTTTTAGAATACATAAAAATAGAGATCACTTCTAACCTCAGCCATCCTTTTTGAGAGAGAGAGGAACAATATACTTAATGCCCTATGAGTAAAACATACTTAATCCCAGATATCTACAGTAAATTCTACTCATTCATAAGAATTGGCTTTATGGTAGCAAGAATGTTTTGTGTTTATTATTGTATGTGTAGTAAACTTAACTGAACTTGAAAGACTGAAACCTTATGAACTCTAAAATATATTAATTTATTACACAAAAGGAGACTGTAAATTAGTAACTTAATGATCTTTAAAGTAAATATGCTTTCATATTCAAATTTTCAGATTCACAATCTATTCATTAAAATATTAAAACGTATCTCAAAACTAGCAACAAAAATTCATGTTCCCAAGCTACTTACTATGATACCATAATGACCCTGACCAAAGAGCTATGAAAAGAAACTAATCAATATCAAATATTTCTAACTTACTTAATTTGGATTAAAATAAATTTAATTCTATAATTCATTAATATTTATTGAAACATTTATTTTTCTTAACTCAATGAATGAAAAGAAGATGTATATATGTACGCAATTCCATATTAAGAACTTCAGTGGATGACAATATTTTCATTAGACTTAGAGAAAAATAATTTATACAAAATTAATACATTTTCTTAGGAAAATAAAACCTGCTGATATACAAAATAGATTTTAGTTTAACATTAATCTAGGGGTAGTCTAATTATTTTATATGTTTTTAAAATTTTCAAAATAGTCCTTTGAGGCAAGTATGATATGTATTAGATTAGTCTTACAAATGGCAACTTTGTCATATTTTGCTAAAGTTCTGTTTATCTAAATATTCACTGACAGGGCTTCCCTAGTGGCGCAGTGGTTAAGAATCCGCCTGCCAATTCAGGGAACACAGGTTCAAGCCCTGGTCCAGGAAGATCTCACATGCTGCAGAGTGACTAAGCCCATGTGTCACAACTACTGAGCCTGTGCTCTAGAGACCGTGAGCCACAACTACTGAGCCCGTGCACCACAACTACTGAAGCCCGTGCACCTAGAGCCCATGCTCTGTAACAAGAGAAGCCACCGCAATGAGAAGCCTTTGTATTGCGACAAAGAATAGCCCCCCGCTCGCCACAACTAGAGAAAGCCCGCGTGCAGCAACGAAGACCCAACTCAGCCAAAAATATTTAAAAAAAAAAAATTCACTGATGTATCACCAACTTTCCTTTTATAATTTTAAATTTTAATTCTTATCCCTTAATTTTTAATTTTTGGTACCATTCTCAAAGGCTATCCAATGTACTCCATATACTGTATAACTTCTTCCTTGACTTTTTCTACTTTGGAAAGTCTTTCAATAATGTACAAAAACAACCCACAGGCTCTTTTTGAAAATAACAAATATTAGACAATAAACTGAATAAATTTGGACACCTATGACAAGATTTTAACAACAGGACTTGGGTTCAAAAAACAAGATGTGATGGAAGTGAAATACAAATAAACAAATATGATCACTGACTTTACTGAAACCAAAATAAATAAAAAGCATTCTGCATCAAAATGATTATACATGTAACACTTGTATGATCTTTTAAATTATAGACGGTTACCATTCAGTTACACCAATTACACTTGTGGGAAGCTCCTTTCCCTGAAACATTTTTAGAAATCCTTATCTTGAATTATATTTTAAATCGATGACAAATATTTCGGCCCTCTCATGAGTTATTTTATTTTTCAGATAGCTGTAACTCCTTTAGAATTAAGTGTGATGAAAAAGTCTAGCTGTTTTATTATTTATTTGTTCTATTTAAAAATATGGTAATTATTTAATTTTCTTCCTAGAACTGGAACACTGGTATTGAATGTAATAGGAATTGGAATTGGTAATAGGAAGGTAATAGGAGTTGGTAATAGGAATACAAAAAGGAGTTATAATGTCAAAAATAACTAAAATGTACATGCAAAATTTTTGAATAAAATTTGTGCACATTTAGAAGAAAAAGAAAAAACATTTTTATATTAAAAAGACTTTTTAAAAAAATTTGAGACTACGGAAACTTCAAATAATAACTGACAAAATACAGGGGATAACTGATTTTTTTCCATTAATTCTACTAGAAATGGGAAAACGTCAGGTATATTTATTGAAAAATGACTGAAACCAGTTTTTCTTGTTATTTATTTGTGGGGGGGGGGGGTTGTTGTTGTTGTTTTTTCCAGCTTTGGGGTAGAGCTGATAACTGAAGAGGGTAAAGGAATTAAATTATTCTGGAATGAGGATGCTTTTCTATGGGTCAAAGAAGCCCTGTGATTTACTAAAGATGAAGATTAAATAGAGAAGCCATTTTCAGTATGAAAGAGACCATCCCCATACAATCATTTCTTTCAAAAATAAAGTCTTCCACTACTTGTGTAATTCTCCTGGACACTTAAGCTCTGTACGTAATAATTATTGCTGATGTTATTTTTTATATAATGGGTAGTGACTACCAAGAAAGTACAAGAGCAACAACTGGTCTTCACAGACGTGAAAGGATAGTAATGGGCCATTTCCTCAGACATGCTCCAGTCTGGATTAATGTAAGGTACTAAAGGGCCCCACGTTCATGGGTACCTACCATGAACTTCCTCACAGCTTCCAGTTGCTATCATTTGCAAGACACAAGTAAAAACAAAACGATTTTTATGCAAGACTGAAACAATTAGCAGGGTCTGCAGTATTTTTTAAGTATCATGCATTATTCATTAGGTTAAAACTGTATATGACTTGATTTGCTCTAATGACAAAAATATTGACTAAATTCCATCTCAATACAAGCATAACTCATAGCCCCATACTTTAGAAGTCCGATCTTTGTATCTGAGACAAAATAGTTTTGAAACCTCTAGCCCATTTAAAATCATTCTCTTTTAATAACTGGATTTTAGAAATATCTTTTAAACGCCTCTTTATCTCTAGGGAGAAATCTGAGTAAGATCTTATCCATGAAGCAAAATGCAAGATGATTAAAACATTCTCATCTCAAATTCCAGACCTCTATTTTCTCTCCAATTGTCAATCCCTTTTTAATTTTCTGCGAACAGTACTGTCGGTCTGTTTTGGAAGCTATTCTAATTTAATATTTCATTATCTCTCTTCTTCAGCCTTTGAATGGCCTGTCACTTGTTATAGCCATCATAAAAAGCTAGCCAAGTACACTTCTGATCTCCAGCTATCAATTTATAGAGGCATTGAATTGTGCACACATTCTTTTTGATGTCTTCCCTCTATGTTCCCTTTTTAATTTCTTTTTAAAAACAAAGAAACGATGAATTTTTATTTGTATTCCCCCTCTAAACATTTTTTTTAAAGTACAGCAATAACTGGACCTTTAACAAACCCCTGAATATTCTCGTTCAGTCACAGACTTAAAAAATTGACAGAATATTTTTTCCACAACTCCTAATAAAATATGAAAAATGAATAGAAATTAAATAAGTTTAATAAACATGTTATACAATATCTGAGGGTCCGCCTCCTTAGAAAGAACACTGAGAAATATATTTCATCTCTGAGAAGTTATGGAAAGATCCATGATTTTCCTTAGTGAGCTATATATACTCTAGATAGAGGGCTGGGACCTAGGTGACCTACATATGGGCATTAATCTTAGGTAAGAAACACCAATGCAATATCAAGAGTAACCATATATGTTGACAGATATTCTTTTTTTTTTTTTTTTTTTTTCTTGCGTTATGCGGGCCTCTCACTGTTGTGGCCTCTCCCATTTGCGGAGCACAGGCTCCGGACGCGCAGGCTCAGTGGCCATGGCTCACGGGCCCAGCCGCTCCGCGGCATGTGGGATCTTCCCGAAACGGGGCACGAACCCGCGTCTCCTGCATCGGCAGGCGGACTCTCAAGCACTGCGCCACCAGGGAAGCCCATGACAGATATTCTTAAAAAACTTTTCTAAGTCCTCTGGACTCACCGAATATTCTTCATGAGGCTCTTTCTTATATATTTGGCCAAATATGCAACAATATGGGATAAACTTTGCAATGAAATATAGTACAAGACATACTATAAAACATTACGAATGATGCAACATTTTATGCCCAAATTTTGTCCGATTTGGTAGCATCTGCTAAGGCTGGCACGCAGCATGAAGGATGCATTATTCTCCTATAGTACCTTAGGTAGTTCTGAGGAGACAAATCCAAAATGTCACCCAAGGCCATGGAAACAAGTAGCAAAAAGTCTTCACATAGTATAGAGATGTGTGTCTGCTGGGTCAAAGGAACTGCAGAAGAGGATAGCCCAGTAAGAAATTTCTAAATAACTCATAAAATCTCTCCCCAAGAGAAAAGGTTAGTTTAAATTATTTACAAGATAATTACATCTACCTAGCCCTGCCGAAGTCACCCAGCCAGATACCAACCATTCTCTGCCCTCCCTTGCCCTTAGCACTTCTACCTGGTGGGGGCAAAATACACACAGCTAGGAAGTACCCAACCTTTTGCCTCTTTTCCACTGTAGGCCTCCATTAGCCCTAATCTAGGGTGCAGGGGGGTGGGGGGACAGGGGTTAATACTAACTCAAATTTGGAATTGAGACTTTTTTTTACAGACTGTTTTTATCTCTAAAAGGGACCAAGGCCATTTTATTATCTGTCACCAAGAAAGTCATCTTTATCCAGTCATTCACTGAAAAAATTTGAGTCTAACAAAATAAAGGTGGATCCTTACAACAAACTGTATGTCACACTTGGACAAGGTGATTCACAGAGACAAAAAAATGAGTTGTAAATTTTATCAGAAGTATTGTGCCTACTTATCAATAATATAAAAATTTCTGGATAAAGTTATTATGTGAATTAAGTGAAATACACGTTTGTAGTATGTTAATGTTCATAGAGAAATATGAACAATTATCAGTAAAACAACTTAAATTTTATTTATTCCTAGCATAATTTCTCTGAGCTTTTAAAGATTAATTAATGTATCTGTGAATCTCCAAAAACAGAGCTATAAAATACATTTCCCAAGTTTATTTGGCCAGCAAACCATTACCCCACTTAAGAAACCTGACATAATTTTATTGCCTATACCAGAATTGAGAAAACATGGCATGTTCGAATGAACAGTTGTCAATAACGTGGTAGTTGATACAGAAGACAGATACAACCACCACGATAGATGTCTATATACAAGAGCTGAGTCGATCACGCAGTAGAAGCTATCTCAAGAGCTAATTTACAACTTTATTTTCAATGAGATCTAGAGGTTTTTATAATCTTAAATATAACTGTGGTCTAAAATATCTCTCAAATTTCAAATAAGGGACTGGGATGCTTCACAGATTCAACCAAGGAAGAGTATTCTAAAGTATAATCACTTTGTAATGTACACAGGACATGTTATCTGCACAGACTAGTAACAAAAACCTTGTCAGTGTGACTCTGGCACCATCTTGGACACAGGACACCATGATCAAATGACTGGACAATCAGTCAGGTTGTTACAATATTATCCTGTCCTCTCAAAAAATAACAAACAAAACCATGCTTCAGTAACTATAACTGCAGTTATAGTTACTTCAGTAACTACATCTGCAGAGCCTATGGACCCACGAATTTAGGGAACTATAACTTAGGGAATGCTCCAAGAAAACAATCAATCTAATTATTATTGCTATATATGCCTAAAATTGCAAATTAAATATCTCTCCAATTCAACTCTATTTATCTATTGAGTTGGTGAGCATTAACTGATTTCCACAGCACAACCACTGTAAGGGGAAAGTACAGAAATTAAGATTCTAAATTAAAATGCAAAAAAGGGTCTTGCAAATCCAAATTTAAACAGCCAAATATTTCTAAACCATACATTTCAGCATAAAGCATGAAATATCCAACTTAACTTTTTCATAGCTCATTTTATATTTATTCTTTTAAACCTGAGTTTAAGCCTATAGCAAGTTTTCTCTGGAAATAAATTTGTTTCTTAGCCAGCTCAGTTTGCCATAACAAAATACCACAGACCAGGTATTTTCTCATAGTTCTAGAGGCCGAGAAGTCCAAGATCAAGGTGAACAACAATTTGGTTCCTGGTGAGAGCACTCTTTTCGGTTTGCAGACAGCTGCCTTCCTGCTGTCTCCTCATGTGGCCTTTCCTCTATGGGTATGTGTACCTCTTCTTATAAAACCACCAATCCTATCAGATCAGGGCCCCAACCTAATGACCTCATTTAACCTTAACTGCCTCCTAAAGGCCCTATCCAAATATAATCAAGTCACACTGAGGGTTAAGGCTCCAACATGAGAATCCAGGTGGGACACAATTCAGTCCATAGCAATTTACAAAACCCATAAAACTGTTGCTATTAATTGGTCTGTTATTCTATCATTTTGAATGAATTAAAGGACTACTACCTGCAAGATCAGAAGAATACTGTATCTTTGGCATTTGGGTTTACTTGTGGTCAACATTTTCCTATCAGAAAATAAATACTATATTGAGATCTATGACATGAATGTATTAGAGAAACACCATCAGACAAGAGCAACGAAAGGAGGTGCAAACTTTCCCTCAGAAGTGGAAATGCTTCTCTTTGTCTCATATTTATTAACCATGATCAAATTACCCTATCCTAAAAATTTATAATTTGTACCTCAGGACTGTCCTCGATGTCTTTTCATGATGTTTGTACTATTTCATTGCTCTGCTCCTAATGAGGAGTGATGCTAATTAGTTATGTTAATCCTTTAAACACACACACACACACACACACACACAAAGGATGATCATTTTGTTACAGAATTCATTTTATTTCTTAAAAGTGTCCTTTTTTTTAGCACTTATCAGATTTCTGATTCCATGATTTAGAATCAAGGCTTTATAATTTAAATAGCATCTTAAAAGAAGTAAAGCTACTTTGTTAATATCATAACCATGATAACATTTTAAAGTCATTCACTTTTTAGTTATTAAACACACAACTCTATAGCATGGAATGATGCATCATCCAGAATTACAAAAACTTTTTTTGGTAGATTATCTGGTTAAAAAAAATTAACACAAAACTACAGAATGCACTAATGCTAAAAACATTTTATATTACTGTATCTTAAGCCAAACTCATATTTGTAATAAATAACAGCAAAGACAACAACTACTCTGAAAAAAATAACAAGTTAGAAGTAGTGGGATTTCTCAGCATCCTTAATCATCAGAGCAGTTTTTATTGTTGGTAGCAGTATTTTGATAAGATTTTAATTTAAAAAATGAGTGTAAAATTATTTTCTTCTATTTCTTTAATACTAAATCTATATGAGATGATGTTCACTAAATCTATTGTGGCAATCATTTCATGATGGATGTAAAAGTCAAATTATTATATTGTACACCTTAAAATTATACAGTGCTGTATGTCAATTATACCTCAATAAAACTGGGAAAAAATAGGTGAATGCTAAATTTGCATCAATTGATATAGAATATAAAAGCATTATTAGACATCTAAACTACTCAATTATTAAGTCAGTTATTTTGTTATCAGGCATTATTCTTTCATTGATGCTTCACTTGGCAAATGTGTTTTTTTTTTTTTTTCTGAAGCACGCGGGCCTCTCACTGTTGTGGCCTCTCCCATTGCGGAGCACAGGCTCCGGACGCGCAGGCTCAGCGGCCGTGGCTCACGGGCCCAGCCGCTCCATGGCATGTGGAATCTTCCCCGGGAAGACCGGGAACCCGTGTCCCCTGCATCGGCAGGCAGACTCTCAACCACTGCGCCACCAGGAAAGCCCCAAATATTTTCTTTTTAATTTTTCAACATTATTTGTAAAGTGAAATTGGCCTATGGTTTTCTTTTTTTTCCCTTTTTTGTGTTATATCTTTCTTATAAAAGTAATATGAGTTAACTTTTCACATTTTTATGTGTTCTTGTAAAATTTTTAAAACTTGAAAGTATTTATTTGAAAATTTTATAGAAATGACTCAGCATGAAGTACTTTCTTTGGCCAGAAATATAAATATGTTTCCAATTTATTCTATGATTACTGACCTAACATTAAGTTGATTTGATTATTTATATTTTATAATAAACCATCCACTCTTCTTACACATTATAACACTTTATTGTAAAATTGTACAAAATGCCCTTTTATGATTTTAATCTCCATTTTATCTGGAGTTATACGTCTTTTAATATTTTTCTCTCATTTTCAACAGCCATAACAATTTTTTAAAGCTTGTGATTTTATTGCTAAAGTATACTTTAACACATTTGCTATTTTGAAATTTTAAATTTGCTTATTTATCAAAGTTCAATTAAACATAATTATTAAATTCAGGCTATTGAGGTAAACGTGAAAACTCTACAATATATGTTGTGAAAGATCTGGCATGCAGGAAAATCAGGATAATTTCTAAAGGAGTTTGCTATCATACCTTAGACAAACTGCTGCTACTTTTCATAGTGCCCTAGTATTTTATTTCACACAGCATCGGAACCCAGTGCAGAAAAAAGAAACGTATGATATTAAAGCCGCAAAAAAAATTAGCAGTAAACCATTCCAACATATTATCAATAATCTACACAATCGATAAAACATTATAATATTGGTGCTGACAAATGTGGAGTTAGAAAGGCACTAATTCATTGAAGGTATGATCTAAATTGGTATTAACCTACAAGATCAAGTAAAGTTATCAATAGCTTCGACCTTTTAATACCAGTTTTTGTATTTTACATCTTAAGGTGATAATGAGAAACGCAGAGATTTATTTATTTACCATGATAAAATGGTAACAATGTAAATTAGTTTGGAACATATAATATTAAAATATTATTCTCAAAAACTGTTATTAAAGATATGATAAAGCTTCCTGGTAAGTTAAAAGGTCAGGTATAAACTTTGTAGTGTTTCAGTAATTGTATATTTGTTTAGTTTGGTATATACTTGCTATTAATATATTGAATGAACATACACACATGTATAGTATCAAGATTTTTTTTCCTTCACACTAGTTTGTATTTCATAAAATCATCATGTGTTTCCTTTATAGTGAGAAAAGAGCATTTTAATGTTGCATTTATGTGAAAAGCAATTTTAAAAATCGTTAAGATGTTCAGCAGGAAAACCTGTTATTTCAACCAAGATTCTGGTTAGTGGAACAACCCAATTAATATTTTTACTTCAAAGAAATAGAGCATGGCATTAACTCACGATTATTTGTTTTGTATAAAAAACTACAGCTAAAACACTACAATGTACATAATGAGATGTAAATACCAAACCAGAAGTCTATCAGAGGAAATATGCCAGGCATGCCCAAAAAAGGAGCTCAACAATTTGCACCAATGTGAAAGGATTTATGTAAACAGGAAAAATGAAGAAATGTCTCTGCATATTTTCCCTTTGTTTTCCTCTAGGTTTACTACCCCCTGTTCTTTGTATCACTGAATGATCAGAAGGAAATTATCTTGCATGAAATTCCTTTAACTTGAAAAGAAAATTCAGAAGTTGTAGAGAAAGACAGAGACCCTTTTGATATTCTACTGAACTGTAGTTTGAATTGATTCACTACTTTTTAAAGATCTCAGTAATTTTATCTTAGCTCATTAGCTGTCAATTAAAAGTGTTTTTATAAAGTTTGAGGATTAAATTTTATGTCACAGTACTTTCAGATAATTAAGTCAACTGAACAGAATGTCTTCATCATATAAAATTAAAGGAAGAATCTAGACCTCAAAAATATACTAGATTTACACATTTTAATAGGAATATTTCCCTGGGCTACAACCTTGATCCAAGGCCCCATTCCTCCGTTCTTGCCTTTTTGTCTGTTCTCAACAAAGTATTCAGTATCTACTTTTTAACGAAAGTAAGGCCGATTATGTAATTCCCCTTCAAAAAAACAAAGTCCCCTTCCATCTCTGTTATGGACTTAATGTTTGAGTTTTCACAAAATTCCTATTTTGAACCCCTAACCCCCAATGTGATGGTATTAGGAAATGGGGACTTTGGAAGGTAATTAGGCACAGATGAGGTCATGAGGGTAGCACCTCAGTACTGGAATTAGGGTCCTGCCTTCATAATCGGATTGCTATCCATATAAAAAGAGGGAAAAATGTCAGATTTCACTCTCTCTGCATGTTACAAAGAAGAGGGCACGTGAGTACATAGCAAGATGGCAGCCATCTGCAAAACAGGAAGAGAGACCTCCCCAGGAGTCAAATCTTCCCAAAACCTTAATCTTGGACTTCCCAGGGTCCAGAACTGTAAAATTAAATATCTGTTGTTTAAGCCACCCTGTCTATGGTATTTTGTTACAGCAGCCGAAATTGACTTAGACAATCTCAAAATAAAAATCAACTGTAATTATCCAACAAGGCTGTACCAAAGGAGGCCTCTGCTGCTACCCTCAGCTGCTCCCTCAGCTCTGCCCACACAGTCTTCCTGTTCTTTATGCACCCACTATGCTCCAGGCTCAGGATCTTGGTACTTTGGGTTACCTCTGCCTGCAACCTTCTTGCTCAATGATTTCATGATTCTCATGCTCACCAACTACAGACTTTTGCCACAATGCTGCCTTATCCACAAAGCCTTCCTTATCCATATATTTTGAATATCAACTCCCCAACTCCTAACCCAGGAACTATCCACCATCCTTCCCTATTTTATTTTTTTTATTATTTATTTATTTTTTTGCGGTACTTGGGC
Source organism: Lipotes vexillifer (assembly GCF_000442215.2). Lineage (NCBI taxonomy): Eukaryota > Metazoa > Chordata > Mammalia > Artiodactyla > Lipotidae > Lipotes > Lipotes vexillifer. The sequence continues at coordinate 23,459 of NW_006794161.1, read as the reverse complement.
CTCTCACTGTTGTGGCCTCTCCTGTTGCGGAGCACAGGCTCCGGACACACAGGCTCAGCAGCCATGGCTCACGGGCCCAGCTGCTCCACAGCACGTGGGATCTTCCCGGACCGGGCCACGAACCCGTGTCCCCTGCCTCAGCAGGCGGACCCTCAACCACTGCGCCACCAGGGAAGCCCCCTATTCTATTTTTATCTCAAACATTTTTTATGCTACAATATATCCATTATTTTAATTGTTTATTTGCTTATTTTATGCCCTATTTCCATCAGAATGTAAGCTCCATGAGTACAGGGGTTTTTATCTATTTGTTCAGTGCTATATTCCCATTATAAACTGTTTTTTTAAAACAGTAAATGTAAACTATTAGCACTCTCTAATACAATATTGGCCATGTCTTGGAACAGATTAATTGCTTATGAAAGATTATCACATAATCAATCAGTAAAGGCCAAGAAGCTTTTTCCTCTATAATTTCTATACTAACATCATTTGAGTTACAGTAGCTATATTTTCTGTAATAAAACAAACGAACATTGAGAGAGGAAAGACAGGGGTAGGGGATTAAGGGATAGAAACTACTATTTATAAAATAAATAAGCTACAAGGATATATTATACAGCACAGGGAATATAGGCAATATTTTATAGTAACTATAAATGGAGTATAACCTTTAAAAATTGTGAATCACTATACTGTACACTATACTGTATATAATATTGTACATTAACTATACCTCAATTTAAAAAATGATAAATTATAACACAGTATTATAGACAGTTCAGTTTATAAAAAGCAAGTATTTTTGTTAAGGCATATGAGACCTCCAAGGATGTTAATACAACTCCTGAAAATTCTGCTGTCTTCTTTCAGCAAAAACAATGTACCTTTGTGACAGAAGTATGTTCATTTTAAAATGTCTAAAATAGAAATTATAAATTGCCTTGCTTACATTACAAGGTAAGTGTAAAGACAAAAGTATCTAGTACCTGAAAGTTATGCAAGTTGGGGTTCCTTATTATTTTCTCTTAGCATATTCTTATATAACTATAATAATTCTACAAATAAATATCAACATAAATTTCTAATGACAAATGACAAGAAAATTCTATGAAGACATTCCATGAAAACATAACAAATTAATAAAGTTCTGTGATTAAAACAAATTAAGTCGGAATATTCAGCCAGTTTTACTGAGTTCATTGCTCGTTTTTTTATACTCTTAAACAGATAAATTAGATCTGAACATTAAGTGTGGTTTGGGTGCCCTCTGAAATAAAAGTACCGACCAGTGAAATCCTCAAAAGTAGAAACTTTCAGATAGGATTTTAATTAAATATACTATTTGAAAACTTTAAATACATCATGGAGAAAAAATAATCACATTTGAATTCAAGACACTTTCGAAAGTAATCACCTTTGTAAAATTAGAACACAAGGTATCTTATGAGAATTCAGAGACACAAACTGAGTAAAAGAAGAGGCTGTTTCCTTCTGTTACGCCTTCAATTAGAATATGCTTTCCCATTTATTAAATTCAGTAACCTAGAATGATCCTGGATATCTGGTATGTTCTGATGAGCTGCATGAAAAAAGCCAGTAATTATTAACTTTTCAAGATCTTGTTGACATTTCTGATTTTACTCCTGTGTCATTTACCCACACAGCCTGTAACACTGGATATGAATTTTAAAGTAGCACAGGCCAGGCAAGGTCAGAGGCTTACTGATGAGATCTCAGCAAGGAAGGAGAAGCGAATATTAACATAAATGGAACTAAATAAAAAATCCAAAGACAGAGCTTCTTTTCCTTTGTTTTTTAAATTATGCCACATACCAAAGTGTCTTACAACTTCTGAAAAAATCTATATCAATATTTTATCTTATTGACGTTCAAAGTAATCAAAGTAATACTTTTTATTCTCTGAGACTATTAAAATCATCCTTTGTAAATATTCACAGTTTATTCTAAATTAGAAAGAAAAACATTTACACCAAGTCAAGACTCTTCTGTAGGATACTGAAAAAAAGATGTGTATACTATGTGACACCAATCTGAAAAAAACATGTTCGGATTTACTTTATGTGCCATATTTTATGTCTGTTCCAGCATAAAACAGATGAAGACTTTCATGAACGTGATTTCAATGAGAAAAAACAAGAGCAAAAGAAATAAGAAACTGAAGATTCTCATACAAAGTCAGTATCTTACTAACTCCTGTGCACAATCCGGGCTCCCAAGGAACATACCTGAGTCAAAATTAACTCAAAAGTAAAATATCAGAAATTTTATCTGAGGAGGAGCTTCAAGATGGCAGAGGAGTAAGATGTGGAGATCACCTTCGTCCCCACAGATACATAAAAAATACACCTACATGTGGAACAACTCCTACAGAACACCTACTGAACGCTGGCAGACCTCAGACCTCCCAAAAGGCAAGAAACTCCCCACGAACCTGGGTAAGGCAAAAGAAGAAAGAAAAAACAGAGACAAACGAATAGGGACGGGACCTGCACCTCTGGGAGAGAGCCGTGAAGGAGGAACGGTTTCCACACACTAGGAAGCCCCTTCACGGGTGGAGACTGCGGGTGGCGGAGGGGGGAGCTTCGGGGCCGCGGAGGACAGCGCAGCCACAGGGGTGCGGAGGGCAAAGTGCAGAGATTCCCGCAAAGAGGATCGGTGCCAACCGGCACTCACCTGCCCGAGAGGCTTGTCTGCTCCCCCGCCAGGGCGGGCGGGGAAGGGAGCTGAGGCTCGGGCTTCGGTCGGAGCACAGGGAGAGGACTGGGGTTGGCGGCTTGAACACAGCCCGAAGGGGTTAGTGCGCCACAGCTAGCCGGGAGGGAGTCCGGGGAAAAGGCTGCACCTGCTTAGGAGGCAAGAGACTTTTTCTTCCCTCTTTGTTTCCTGGTACGCTAGGAGAGAGGATTAAGAGCGCTGCTTAAACGAGCTCCAGAGACGGGCGTGAGCCGCGGCTAACAGCGCGGACCACAGAGACAGGCGTGAGACGCTAAGGTTGCTGCTGCCGCCACCAAGAAGCCTGTATGCGAGCACAGGTCACTATCCACACCTCCCCTCCCAGGAGCCTGTGCAGCCCGCCACTGCCAGCGTCCAATGATTCAGGGACAACTTGCCCGGGAGAACGCACAGCGCGCCTCAGGCTGGTGCAAGGTCACGCCGGCCTCTGCCACCGCAGGCTCCCCCCGCACTCCGTACCCCTCCCTCCCCCCGCCCCTGGCCTGAATGAGCCAGAGGCCCCGAATCAGCTGCACATTTAACCCCTCCTATCCAAGCGAAGAACAGACGCCCTCAGGCGACCTACACGCAGAGGCGGGGCCAAATCCAAAGCTGAGCCCCTGAGAATTGTGCAAACAAAGAGAAAGGGAAATCCCTCCCAGCAGCCTCAGGAGCAGCGGATTAAATCTCCACAATCAACTTGATGTACCCTGCATCTGTGGAATACCTGAATAGACAACGAATCATCCCAAATTGAGGAGGTGGACTTTGGGAGCAATGAAATATATATTTTTTTCCCTTTTTCTCTTTTTGTGAGTGTGTATGTACATGCGTCTGTGTACGATTTTGTCCGTATAGCTTTGCTTTTACCATTTGTCATAGGATTCTGTCTGTCCGTTTTTTGTTCTTGTTTTTTAGTATACTTTTTAGCACTTGTTGTCATTGGTGGATTTGTTTTTTGGTTTGGTTGCTCTCTTCTTTCTTTTTTTTTATTACTTTAAAAAATTTTAATAATTACTTTTATTTTAATAACTATTTTATTTTACTTTTATTTTATTTTATTATCTTCTTTTTTTCCCTCTCTTTTATTCTGAGCCGTGTGGATGACAGGCTCTTGGTGCTCCAGCCAGGCATAAGGGCTGTGCCTCTGAGGTGGGAGAGCCAAGTTCAGGACACTGGTCCACAAGAGACCTCCCAGCTCCACGTAACATCAAACAGCGAAAATCTCCCAGAGATCTCCATCTCAATGCCAAGACCCAGCTCCACTCAACGACCAGCAAGCTACAGTGCTGGACACCCTATGCTTAACAACTAGCAAGACAAGAACACAACGCCACCCATTAGCACAGGGGCTGCCTAAAATCATAAGGCCACAGACACCCCAAAACACACCACCAGACGTGGAGCTGCCCACCAGAAAGATAAGATCCAACCCCAATCACCAGAATACAGGCACTACTCCCCTCCACCAGGAAGCCTACACAACCCACTGAACCAACCTTAACCACTGGGAACAGACACCAAAAACAATGGGAACTACACACCTGCAGCCTGCAAAGAGGAGACCCCAAACACAGTAACTTAAGCAAAATGAGAAAACAGAAAAACACACCGCAGATGAAGGAGCAAGGCAAAAATCCACCAGACCTAACAAATGAAGAGGAAATAGGCAGTCTACATGAAGAGAATTCAGAATAATGATAGTAAAGATGATCCAAAATCTTGGAAATAGAATGGAGAAAAAACAAGAAAAGTTTAACAAGGACATAGGACAACTAAAGAGTAAACAAAAAGTGATGAACACACAATAAATGAAATTTAAAATTCTCTAGAAGGGATCAATAGAAGAATAACTAAGAGAGAAGAAGAGATAAGTGACCTGGAAGATAAAATAGTGGAAATAACTAATGCAGAGCAGAATAAAGAAAAAAGAATGAAAAGTACTGAGAACAGTCTCAGAGATGTCTGGGACAACATTAAATGCATAAACATTCGAATTATAGGGGTCCCACAAGAAGAAGAGAAAAAGAAAGGAACTGAGAAAATACTTGAAGAGAATATAGTTGAAAACTTCCCTAATATGGGAAAGGAAATAGTTAATCAAGTCCAGGAAGCACAGAGAGTCCCATACAGGATAAATCCAAGGAGAAATACACCAAGACACATATTAATCAAACTATCAAAAATTAAATACAAAGAAAAAATATTAAAAGCAGCAAGGGAAAAACAACAAATAACACACAAGAGAATCCCCATAAGGTTAACAGCTGATCTTTCAGCAGAAATTCTGCAAGCCAGAAGGGAGTGGCAAGACATATTTAAAGTGATGAAGGAGAAAAATCTACAACCAAGATTACTCTACCCAGCAAGGATTTCATTCAGATTTGACGGAGAAATTAAAACCTTTACAGACAAGCAAAAGCTAAGAGAATTCAGTACCACCAAACAAGCTTTACAACAAATGCTAAAGGAAATTCTCTAGGCAGGAAACACAAGAGAAGGAAAACACCTACAATAACAAACCATGTTCTTGGATTGGAAAAATCAACATTGTGAAAATGACTATACTATCCAAAGCAATCTACAGATTCAATGCAATCCCTATCAAACTACCACTGGCATTTTTCACAGAACTAGAACAAAAAATTTCACAATTTGTATGGAAACACAAAACACCCTGAAGGGCCAAAGCAATCCTGAGAATGAAAAACGGAGCTGGAGGAATCAGGCTCCCTGACTTCAGACTATACTACAAAGCTACAGTAATCAAGACAGTATGGTACTGGCACAAAACCAGAAATATAGATCAATGGAACAGGATAGAAAGCCCAGAGATAAATCCATGCAGAGATGGTCACCTTATCTTTGATAAGGGAGGCAAGAATATACAGTGGAGAAAAGACAGCCTCTTCAATAAGTGGTGCTGGGAAAACTGGACAGCTACATGTAAAAGAATGATATTACAACACTCCCTAACACCATACTCAAAAATAAACTCAAAATGGATTAAAGACCTAAATATAAGGCCAAACACTATCAAACTCTTAGAGGAAAACATAGGCAGAACACTGTATGACATAAATCACAGCAAGATCCTTTTGGACCCACCTCCTAGAGAAATGGAAATAGAAACAAACACATAGGACCTGATGAAACTTAAGAGCTTTTGCACAGCAAAGGAAACCATAAACAAGACCAAAAGACAACCCTCAGAATGGGAGAAAATATTTACAAATGAAGCAATGGATAAAGGATTAATCTCCAAAATTTTCAAGCAGCGAATGCAGCTCAATATCAAAAAAGCAAACAACCCAATCCAAAAATGGGCAGAAGACCTAAATAGACATTTCTCCAAAGAAGATATACAGATTGCCAACAAACACATGAAAGAATGCTCAACATCATTAATCATTAGAGAAATGCAAATCAAAACTACAATGAGATATCATCTCACACCAGTCAGAATGGCCATCATCAAAAAATCTAGGAACAATAAATGCTGGAGAGGGTGTGGAGAAAAGGGAACACTCTTGCACTGTCGGTGGGAATGTAAATCGATAGAGCCACTATGGAGAACAGTATGGAGGTTCCTCAAAAAACTAAAAATAGAACTACCTTATGACCCAGCAATCCCTCTACTGGGCATATACCCTGAAAAACCGTAATTCAAAAAAAGTCATGTACCACAATGTTCACTGCAGCTCTATTTACAGTAGTCAGGACATGGAAACAACCCTAAGTGTCCATCAACAGATGACTGGATAAAGAAGGTGTGGCACATATATACAATGGAATGTTACTCAGCCATAAAAAGAAACTAAATTGAGTTATTTGTAGTGAGGTGGATGGACCTAGAGACTGTCATACAGAGTGAAGTATATCAGAAAGAGAAAAACAAATTCCATATGCTAACCCATATATATGGAATATAAAAAAAAAAAAAGAAAAAAATGGTCATGAAGAACCTAGGGGCAAGACGGGAATAAAGACACAGACCTACGAGAGAATGAACTTGAGGACACGGGGACGGGGAAGGGTAAGCAGTGACAAAGTGAGAGAGTGGCATGGACATATATACATTACCAAACGTAAAATAGATAGCTAGTGGGAAGCAGCCGCATAGTACAGGGAGATCAGCTCGGTGCTTTGTGACCACCTAGAGGGGTGGGATAGGGAGGGTGGGAGGGAGACTCAAGAGGGAAGAGATATGGGGACATATGTATATGTATAACTGATTCACTTTGTTATAAAGCAGAAACTAACACACCATTGTAAAGCAATTATACTCCAATAAAGATGTTAAAAAAAAAAGAAATTTTATCTATTGTAGTACTTAAAAGTATAAAGTTTAGCATTAGAATTTATATGAAACTTGACCCCATTTCTTACCAATGATGTGGCCTTTCATTAAAGACTCAGCTTCAATTTCTTCTTCTTCAAAATTATTGAGCAAAGTTATTTAAATAAATGAGATATTATAATTTACTAGACAGGTGAATTAGGTTCTTATTATTTTAGGTTCTAATAATCTAGGGAAAAATGCATTTTTCATTGATTTCTTAAACAGCAGCCCATTGAAAAATTAAGCAAAGTTATTTTGTTTTTATATTCCTGGGTAACCTACTCCTGAAGAGATACCTTCCTCCTCTGTATTTTCAGCTTTTTAATAGTTCAACAACGACAAGAATATAAAGTCTCTACTATAAGTGAGGTGGGTAGGGGAAGGAGGAAGCAAGTTGAAAAGCCATATGAAAAATCCCATTTGGGTTATTTCATTAGTAAGTGTTCACATTTGAATATATATTTTATAGGACTATACCCCAAACTGTTAGTCATGATTAGCTTCAGTAGAGACTGGAGACTTTCATCTTCTATCTTAAATACGAATGCACTATTAAAATTTCTGCTACTGTGGTACATAGCTTGTAGAAAGAGAAAGAAATCTGTTTTTAAGTGTGTGAGGTTGTTGGGGCCCAGGGCAACCCACCCCAGAATGCGACTCAATGGCATATTGATTATTTTGAATAAAGTTATATGAGAAACAACCAATGGAAAATAAATGATAAAAAAGAAAAACTCTGATGCCCCTTTTTCCCCCTAAAAGTGGGAAATAAATCTCCCATGTGAAGGTACCCTCCCTATACCAGCAGGATAGAAAGCATCCCTATCACCAAAGTTAGGGAATTCAAGGCTAAGCAAGCTGCACAGACAAAGTTTGTTACTTATTTAGTCTGCTACCCCAAACACAAGCCCCCTTGTTTTGTTACATCTCTTCAAATAGTTGTTTCTTTGTCTAAACATGATATATTATTGGCCTGCTCTGGACACTTCGGGGGGGTCGCATTTTTATGACTTACACGCATACAAATTAATTTTTTTAATTCATCTTTTCATCTGTCTTGTGTCAATTATTAGACCAGCCAAAAGAACTCAAGAAGAGCTGGGGCAGCGGGGGGGATGTGGAATCTCCCCCTCCCTGGACAAAGTTCTGATATCCTTCCTTGGGAATTTAATAGAAAGTTTGAGGATTTCTGGATAATCACTATTGGCAACAAAACAGAAACACAATCATGAAAGCTTGCTAACAAATTAAAAACACTGAAGCTGGCCTCAAGTTTGTTCAACATAGTACTACAGATCAGATAACAGTGACAATGATAGCCAGAGTACTGACATAAAAATGTTTTGACTCAAAACTTCTATATCCAGCCAGTTTGTTCTAAAGTAAATTCAAAAGAAAGATATAATTGTAGAGTAATAAGATTATCATCCTGTTGACATACCTGACAATAGGTGATAACAATTTCGAAAGGAAATAAAGTGGATGAAATAGTTTTTAAAAAAATGAGAAACACAACCATAGAGCTCAGTATTATCTGATTAATTGTTGTTATAATAGTTGCAAAATTTAATTGCAAACATCAAAAATAATTCTTGAAAAAAGAATGCAATAGACGAAGTAAAAAATGAAAAATAAGAAAAACAAAACTGAACCTACATCCCAGTAATTCCTAAAAGGACTTAGAGTTAATAGGGTGAGTTGTAAAGAAGTCAGATTACGTTTAATTCTCATGTAACATCAGAAACTACTTACATACACCATTGTTTCTATTATAGAGAAAAATCATAGGTTTAATATCTTTAAAGACTTGATATGATGAAAACAACATGTACTTTAAAAAATATTAAAAAGGGGCTTCCCTGGTGGCGCAGTGGTTGAGAGTCTGCCTGCTGATGCAGGGGACACGGGTTCGTGCCCCAGTCCGGGAAGATCCCACATGACGCAGAGGGGCTGGGCCCGTGAGCCATGGCCACTGAGCCTGCGCGTCCGGACCCTGTGCTCCACAACGGGAGAGGCCACAACAGTGAGAGGCCCGCGTACCGCAAAAAAAAAAATATATATATATATATATATATACATATACATATATTAAAAAGGTGAAACAAAAAAATGAATAATTTGACAGAAGATGAAATTTATATTATGGAAAAAATAAGACATGTACTTAAAAATGCCCTTTTAAACAAAAATCTTGGAATGAATCCAAAAAATTAAGGCTAATTTTTTATATTAGTCCTTGCATTTAATCCTTTTTGTGTAAATAAACTTTAACTGTAATTAATGACAACAGCAAACAGTTACATAATGCTTACTATGAGCAAGGCACTCTTATGCAAACTCAAACATACTAACTTCATTTCTCAAATGAACTTTTTGGTTAGTAATCTTATCCCCATTTTATGGGTGAGCAATGCTAGCCCATAAAGTTAATAAATTTGCCAAAGGAAATACTGCTAAAATTTAGATTTGAAATTTAATTAACCCAGGCTCTCTGTATCCAGAATCCAGGCAGTTCTGGATACACTCTGGATACCCAGTACACTTTACAGCCTTTTTAATTAAGGGAACTATTAGAAATATACTTTTTAGGGCTTCCCTGGTGGTGGAGTGGTTGAGAGTCTGCCTGCCGATGCAGGGGACACGGGTTCGTGCCCCCGTCCAGGAAGATCCCACATGCCGCGGAGTGGCTGGGCCTGTGAGCCATGGCCGCTGAGCCTGCGCGTCCAGAGCCTGTGCTCCGCAACGGGAGAGGCTACGACAGTGAGAGGCCCATGTACCGCAAAAAAAAAAAAAAAAGAAATATACTTTTAAAATTCTCAAGTGGTTCTTTCTCCTTACCATTTACTTATGTGAAAGGCGGGGTACAAGGGGGAAAAGTGGGAACGAGTTAGAAAATGGATCACATCTAAGACCAGAGCTGTGAATGGGCAAAGACCCTGCTTTCTGGGTCACAGCTGGTCCTCATAGATGATTAGGCTGCACTTAAAAGAATTCCTACTTAGAATTGTCAGGCTCTGCCCTTATTAGTATATAGGGTGTCTCTAAGAAATACCACTGGCACAAGCTTCCTCCCCTGTATCTTCCTAAATAACTTATTCCCCTCCCTTCCTCACAGTGAAGCCTTCTCAATCAAGTCTTCCAGTTGATGTTTTTCTATTTCTTTAGGTCTATCATTTATTCCTTTAACCAACACTTTTTATCTTGAGTCCACAATATACTAAGACAGAGGTATCTTTTTCTTATATCCTAGAGTAAGGCAGAGATACACAGAGAGAGACAAAGAGACAGTAAAACATAGTAAGATGTGATAAGAACTAGAGAGTCTACAATGTACATCTTGCTTCCTTTAGCAGTTTGTGGGTCTGTACTACTGCTACATAGTTTTGATTTTTTAAAAAATACATCTATTACCTTTTAAGTTATTGATATCAATTGGAAAGGCAGAATTATTTGTTAAACAACAGAGTAGAAGGACACCTCCATGGATACAGGCTCTCCTGCAAATATTCACGGAGTGAGAGCCTATGAACAATATATTGCTCATGAAAATCAAGTTTCTTCTTTTGCATAAATCAAAGTTTACCACAGACTCTTAAATGACATGTGAACAAAACATTATCACAGTTGCTCCTTTTTTTTTCAAATATTAGATATTTAAGATAGATGAGAACATGATATTCCAAGAGTTGTTCACATTCTTTTACTTACAGCCCTCATAGATGTCAGTGGGAATATGGACTGCTGCATGCTGATAGGATATTTGTCGCCCAAAATTAGCATCATCGATAAAAACAGGTTTTATCCTCTGGCTGCCTGGCTCACTATCGTTCTTTTCCGGCTATAAAGAAAAAATAGACAATAAACAGAATATTACAACTTATGCTAACACAGGTATTCTCACATTCACTTCTTCATTTGCCAAATGCATAGTCTTTAAAAAACAGATCTACAAGAATATTTTAAAATATAGTCCCATGATATCAGACACACAAATTTCCATTCAGGTATTAGCTTTCACATTATAACCTAACTTCTCTCCTAATTTCCTCAACGTTGGAGTCACTCGGGATCATTCTGAGAGGACCAGAGCTTTCCCACATCCAGTACTTATTAGAATGTACATTTAAAGAATAGCCAAAGTACCTTTAAATAAAACCAAATTAAAAGTTTCCCCTTGAAATATATTTCACCACTTCTGTTACCAAATTTCTATAATTTTTAGTTTGATAACCAAAGCTACACAGGACCTTTGTGTAAAAATAATAATAATAGCAATGAAGGATTATTTTATGTCATATTGCCTTGATTTCTGCATGTTTTCCAGGTGTATCAATTTTTGTTTTAAAAAAGTAAGTATAAATACTAGGAAAGAAGAGATCTATTGTAACTCTTAGTACAATCGAATCCTAATTTCAACCAATTTGTCTCCCAAGGTAGGAGAAAAGATCCAATCAATAACGATTCAAGAAAATCCCACAAGAGTTTCAGGTTAAAGATTAATTTTCTACCTATTTGAACTATGCTTGTGATACTGAATTACCCTGACAAGGTAATCCAGTTTCTCGTCTGGCAAGAAACTAAGAACCTCACTCATTTATCCAAAATGCATCTCTCTAACAACTGTTTTTGGCTAATTATGTTAAACTTTTTATTCCCCCAGTTCAAATATAGTTAACTCTTTCCTAAGTAAACATTTTTTAATTAAATTCAGACCTGTATTATCAACTCCATTTTAGGGACTAATATATTCCATATTCCCAAGGTAATTTCCTCAAAACAAAACTGAAAAAAGAATCACAACATTTGACTATTTTCGCAGCACACTGCAGTAATGCAACTGATAAGCAAGACAAAAGACTTAAATGGACAATCAGAAAATTTCAAAGAAGGCTGGTAGAATGTGGCAACACGAAGTCTACAAAGAAGTGATGGTGTCCAACTTTCTAGATGGCTCTGAAAATTTCTATAACCAGATAACCCATCAGTATCCCAAGATATTTTAAAACACACACACACACACACACACACACACACACACACACGTGTGTGTGTTTCCCTAAGGAAGTTGCAACACTGGAAAGAATATTTAGACACAAATATTAGCAAAAGGGCTTTTTTTTTATTTTTGCGGTACGCGGGCCTCTCACTGTTGTGGCCTCTCCCGCCGTGGAGCACAGGCTCCGGACGCGCAGGCTCAGCGGCCATGGCTCACGGGCCCAGCCGCTCCGCGTCATGTGGGATCTTCCCGGACCGGGGTGCAAACCCGTGTCCCCTGCATCAGCAGGCGGACTCTCAACCACTTCGCCACTAGGGAAGCCCAGGGCTTTTTTTTTTTTTTAATCAATGACTTCTAAAGCTGCAAGTCCAACTCATTATGTAATGAAATCAATGTAATAGGTCATGACCAAATTATTTTTCAAATGAAACAATGTTGAAAGAAAATATGAAAATACTCTCTATAATAAGGGGAAGGACTATATTTGGAAACTGTGGTTTAGGTATTCTGTTTTGGGGGGTTTTATGTATTATTATACTTTGTTGAAAAGGAAAAACTACATTTTTAGAATGCTTTTATGAGTCAATTTAATGTGCTGAAAATAAAAATTAAAAAAAAAATAGGGGCTTCCCTGGTGGCACAGTGGTTGAGAGTCTGCCTCGCCTGCCGATACAGGGGACACGGGTTCGTGCCCTGGTCCAGGAAGATTCCATATGCCGCGGAGCGGCTGCGCCCGTGAGCCATGGCCGCTGAGCCTGCGCGTCCGGAGCCTGTGCTCCGCAACGGGGAGGCCACAGCGGTGAGAGGCCTGCGTACCGAAAAAAAAAAAAAAAATAGTTGAAGACAGATCACTGTTTTTTATCCATGTGAAAGCAACAAAGATATAATTCCTCCCCCATTAACTAAATATACAAAATAATGAAACAGTAGTGTTGAAAGTCTAAAATTTGGCAAAATACCTACACGCAGGAATCACTAATTCATACTCTTTTCTAAAACAGAGGTTAGGTGTGTACAGCATGAAGGATAAGAAAAGAAAGGAGAAAGATGATAAGAAAAAGAGACACCATAGCGCCAAAGAACATGTAACCTAACACATCTACCAGCATTCCAATTGCTAATAAAGGAAAGAATAAAAAGAATAACTGGGGTTTGGTCTTGGATTCAACCATGAATTTTAACATTTTAAAATTCATCCTCTATTCTATGGCTCTCTGTTCCTGGGCACAACTGACTTGAATAAGAGAAGGGATCATTAAAACAAACTACTTTCATTAATAACAAGAATGTAAAGAGGGTCTCACCTAATAAATGATGTCATTTTTCTTCTCAACTGCAAACATCCCGAATTAGTGAAAAGCCTCAATATTTATTTTAAAGCAGAGGTTTCTCAAAGTGTAGTCCTTAAAGAAGCAGCATCAGCAACCACTGAAACTTTTTAGAGTTCAGGCTCTCAGGCCCCACCCCAAACCTAGTCAATCAGAAACGTCAGGGGAGGGATCCAGCAAGTAGTAGTTCAACAAACCCTCCAGGTGATTGTGATACACACTAAATCTGCAAGTCCACTGCTTTAAAATCAAGTTTAAATTGTACACACATTTTTGTTTAGAACTACTCATGAAAAAGTTAGGATTAATAATAAGCATATTAATGGATGTCTGAATTTTTCTACCCTCCATAGGGTAGAAACACTGTTTTATTATTACTGAATAATAGATGTGTACACATGGTAATATGGCCAGTAATATCTGTCAAAGGATATTTCAAAAGACAGTAGTTTTCTCAAGATACTCTAGGGGTTAACTCCAACCTGAAATAACTTGGGGAAATATTCTTCTACTCTTCTGTTAAGAGAATAACAAAGCACATTGGAACATCAAAAGCTCTGAAATAAGCGTCACTAAAGAAAACCATGTTTAACCCAGTGTTCTCAAGCTTATGTGACCCTGGAATTTTTTTTTTTTTCATACAAAACCTATTACAAAGAACATACTTACAAAAAACTGTGGAAAGGCATAGTGGAAAGTAAAGACATCAGGAGATTTGCTTCTACTCAGTCGTATTAATAACACCTCAGACTAGGGCCAGTCACTGTTCCTTGGGCTTCAGCTTTCTGACTTATAAATAACGCTGGGCTGCAGGTGTGGTCCTTATTCCCTGGGTTATATCAGAATCACCTGGGGAGCCCTCTTCCCCCATAAAGCAGTGAATCACAACGGGGACGACATCTTTGGAAAGAATCTCTCAGTTGGTTCTAACATCCTCTCCTACTTAAATTAAGAAGACTCAAACTAAAGAATCTATGTTATTTTCAGTTATGAAAAAATTATAGTCCTATTTCTATAATTTTAGAAAGTATTACATTAGTTTCTGTAAGCATATCTTTTCCAGAAATCCTATTTATATCTCTCTCTAGCAAAATTTAGATATATGAAAAGTAGAAAGATTTGATGATAAATAAGAGACAGTGAATTATACATATGAATTAGGGTTAGGAATATGTGCTTAAGTGCTATTATTTCATTCATTCACTCACTCAAGAAATAATTTATTGGTAGAGTGGAGGATTTAATGATAACATTTATAGAAATGTCATTTAATATCTGAATCTTGAAACAAATGTGCAACAATAGTAAAAGAGTCACAATAAGTATGACAAATACAATTTTATATTGTTATTAAGGAATATAAAAGAGTAATTACATTGGGAATGTACATATATGCTGTATTTGTTTTTAAATGGTTTTAAGCTTAAATGTAGATGTTAAGCACAAAGAAAGAAGAGAAAATCAGCCTATATTTTTAGAAGAAAGAGAGGAAAAGAGAGAAATGCAGGGATGAGTACATAGCAAACACTATTAGCACTATCATTGGTTTTTATAGTTTTAATGGTATTCATCTTTGTGCTTTCTTGTTGTTTCCAATGTAATACAATAAACATGTATTATATTTGCAATTAAAAATATTAATTTTTAAGTCCTTTCCAGAGTGCTATTAAGCACTATACGATTATCTTACTAAGGTGGAAGTTGCTTCTATTTCCTCTGAACCCTCTCACACTTAAAAATTATGTTTTAAATGTATTTTAATAGAGATTCTTTCACTTTTCAATTGCCATAGAGGGAATTCCCAGGCGGTCCAGTGGTTAGGACTCAGTGCTTCCACTACTGGGGCCGGTTCAATCCCTGGTCAGGGAAATAAGATCCTGCAAGCTGCATGGTGCAGCCAATAAATAAATAAATAAATAGCCATATAAAGGGCTTTTAGGAATAATTTAAAATAACGTACTTCTCAACTTGTATAATCATGTATCAAGTCTAGTTTTAATGTACAGATGCTAAATATATTAAGAAAAAATAATATGGCTGTTGCCCATGGTCCCCCCCCTTTATTACACTCTCCATAAATTGAAGTCATTTCATGAAAAGATTAACATTTCTAAATGCAACTCATTTCCTTAAACTTCTGAAATTATTGTTCCTGATATCATCATAATCCATCTTTACTTTTCTTGATATATTATGGCATTATATAGTATAATTAACATAGAGCAAATACTAGACACAAAGGAACTGACTGAGAAAAGGAATGCAGAGAAAAGCTACTTAACACATATTGTTTAGTGTATTAAAAATTTCAAATAAATTGTCCCCCTGGAATTAAGATCTCATTGTTTGCCAGACCACAAGAAAAATTAAGTCAGCATGTCTCTTGCCAATTTTTTCCCCAAAACATCTCCTGAATTCTCCCGACTACCCTATATAAATGTGTACAGAGATGCTGAGGAGGTAAATTCCAAAATGTATTCAAATGTATCTGGTAAAACACATAAGCGAAACATGAGAAGCATGTTCCTCTGACTATTCATCTCAACATAATTTCATTTATGAAATAATAGATTAGATCACTCAGAGACAGAGGTACCAGCTAATCCTGGATGGGTCATTCGATTTTGCAAGCAGTACCTATTTGCAAATTTCATTTGGAAAGTCACAATGATAAGTCTATGACAGACACAAAAGACTTTTGCATATTTAATATATTTATCTCAAATGAAACAGAATTGATTTTTATAATAAAACATTTGTTTTTAATATATTTTATCTTTTTCATGCTAAAACTATTTCTACTAACAGTAAAATGTTCAGAAATTAAAAGTTTATATATTTCCCTTAAATTACAATAAAAATTAGCTTAATTACTGTGCACAATTCAGGCTGAATATGCTCACTGAGAAACTTTGTTCACAATCACATTATGGTTAGGTTTACCTCCCCCTGCTCTCTAATTTTTCTGTATCTCACAAAACTGTGAGAAAATTAGTTGATACTAAATAAGAGCTGAGACCCTCTACAGGGGCATCACAATTGGTATTTCTATGCCACTAGTGAAGGGGGTAAATGAACGTGTTCTTGTGTAATGAACCAAACTCTTCAATAACTAGAGACTACAGACTTGTATACAATTCTCCACAGTGTATATGAGTATATTTTAAAACTTCCACCTCCAAATACATTCTTTTCTTTTTTACAACTGTTTCACAGATGTTGTTTACAAGAGGGCCTTACAACTTTCACAATGTACACATTATTGATTCTTGAAATTTTTAGTCTCAATTGTATTCCCAATATCAAACAAAATTTTAGATACACAATATGCTTTTAGGCATGATATTATCATCCAATGTAAATAACTATCATGGATGTATTATATTTACAATAGACTTTCATACAGCCAGCAAGGCAGAAAAGGCTGCTATACTGACATGTTGGCATCTACTCTATGGATTAAAAAACAAGGTTGCTTCCGTAGCCATTAGTTCACCACTGGAATGTAAACTGGTTACCAGTTCTGACCCACACATAAGAAAGCCTCCTTTTTAGTAAATCACATGCATCAATTAAAAGTGGAGATTCATCAAAGCAGCTGCAGCTGTCCATGCCCAATTAATGAATAATAAATAGAGAAAAAGGTGCTGAGCCTTCAGCCAATTATAGTTGTTCTGGTCAGGGTGTGAGGCCAGGCTGAATAGTAAATGAATCCAGTTACTCAAGAGCACTGTTGAGTCTCCTGAGTTAATTGGTTTAAGCTGCTATTTTTCTCCTTGAGGATGCTGTGACTCAGAGACATACTGAGTGGATGAATAGAACTGAAAAGGAAGTATGAGTTGGATGACACTGAATACATGACACTAAGGGCTTAGATATAATATTTGTCCATTTGCTTTACTGAATCATAACAATAAGAAAATAAAAATTTTTAATTATAATTTAAAGAATAGACATATTGTCCTTTGAAAAAACATATGAGTTCAGCTAATCATAATATATTTGATGAGGAAATAGATTTTTTTAATGAATTGAGACGATTTCTCCAGTTCTTCAAGTAGTTTAAATGTTTTAGCTGCTTAGATTTACCCTATGGAAAAACTATAGCATTAATTCCTCAGAGGCAATTTACTCAATATATTAAGAATGTTTTACAGTTAACATGAAAAATAAACATAACATTAGTGGTCAGAAGAAACTTGAAGAAATAATTCTATTCCTTAAAATTAGATCTACTGTTAAGTCTCTGCATATTCTTCTACTATTAATTATGATATATAAAACAGAAGGAAGAAACAGTCTGAAATAAGCAGACTTTGCAGGTAGAGGAAACAGTAAGCAACTGAAACTGTGCAATATACAGAGAAAGATAGCAAGTTAAAAAAATACATAGGTGATATTAAAGCAAAAAAATATACATTTTCTAATACGACGAAGCAAATCAAAGACAACTATGAATTTGAAACACATAAAACAACTAAATTAAGTCAAAAACGGATACTGATCACTGCAAGAACTTGTTCATTAAATTTTAAAAGCAAAAAGAGGCATTCCTTAAATAAAATGTATTGAGGTTGCTGATAAGGATTACAATAACGATTTAATAAGGTGGAATACAGAATCTGAGGACATCCTCAAAATAAAACTGATGAATTTTTAGTTTGCATGATGGATGAATGCGTGTGAATCACCTATCCCAGGATACAGCCCTCAATGAGCATGACAGCCATCACAATATCACAATACAAGTAAGTGTGATGACAAGGACTGAGGGCTGGTTTAAACTCTATGAGTAGTATGAAAATTTCAAATTATCAGCATTAGAAAGGGATGTAATACTCTAAACATATATATATATATATATATATATACATATCTTTTTTACACATAAATATGTAACCTAAATTTTGGGGAGTGGCTGATAGGGTATTTTCTCTACTAAGGGACTGTGAAATGGTGTCTTGCCTATGAAAAGCACTATGTGATTTCAGATAGTCTGAAAGTTCAATACAGCACCCGCCCCACCCCTCTGGAAACCATATAGTGGTATATATTACATTAGGAAAGGAAAACATTTCAATGAGGCCAATCTATTTGTTAAAAAATTAAAAGCAAATTTTCATATTATGAAGATTATGATAGACAAATATACTTTAAAAAAATACTGTCAGGACAAAACAGGTTAAACAAAAAAATTTCGTAAGGTAGAAAGATCAATTATTTTCCCTTGATACCTGAGGCAAAGACTGACTAACACCTTACAACTAATATACAGTTAAAAAAAAAAAAAAAAAAAAA
>NW_006794161.1:0-4006 GCF_000442215.2 Lipotes vexillifer | reverse complement strand
AAAAAAAAAAAAAAAAAAAAAAATCCTGGAGTCCAGGACGCCAAGATCCCACCATACTTACAAAGAAATGAAAATCTCTCTATGGCCCATAATACTCTGAACGATCTATTTCCAGCCTGACTCCTCATCCAGATCTTCTGCCCTGCCTTCCCTTGCTCATTGCCACATTGGACTGTTTTCTGGTCCTCACACACATTATGCTCTTCCTGATTTAACGTCCTTGGGTCTGCTGTTCCTTTTGTCTGGTAGGTTGTTCCCTGGTCTTTTTTCATAGTGTCAGTTCACTCTTCAGATCGCAGTTGAAAAATACTCTTTTGGAGATTCTCCCAACTAAATTATCCCCCATAGAATACTGAAAACATTACACTTCATTTATTACATTCAGAGCAATGTAGACATAACTGATTTTATAGAATTTCACATTAAGGTTTGTCAAACATTTACTGTATTGCCTAACATGCCAAATTTAAGTCATATCCTAAGATATATCCCTAGGATATATCTTAACACTGATAGAATTTATGTATCTAGATGGCAGGACATCCCTTTCAAGATAAAGACTATAAAATAATAATTTTGCAGAAAATTTCAAAGGAAGGGATAAAGATTGCTTATGTAACTGCTTTGGTGCGGTTGACTTTTGTTTCAATTCTGTCTTGTACAGATTGTGCCAACTTAACTTTGGAAGCAATAATTTTACTACTTTTTTTTTTCAGGTATCTTAAAAATCGGTATTGTAAATGCAACAATGCTCATTAAATAATCAGAATTCTCTTTATTAAAATCAGAAATTTGGCATCAACACTTTGATATTCTAAATGGTGTTTAAGGATTTATGGATGCATAAAAACGCTATCGAATTTTTTATTTGCCCCATGTTTGCTATCTCACTACACTAAAATATAATCACCACAAGGGCAAGAGGCCTCATTGACATCGTTTGGTTGTGGCCCTAGCACCTAGCAAATCGCTGAGAACTGTATCTGCTTGCCCTGTTTATAACATTTGTTGAGTGAATAAATAAACTTGAATCACTGTTTCCTAGTCCCCAGACTCATGCTTTTTCTACTTCAGCATGAAGCAAGGACAAACACCGGAAGCAGTCTGGTGAATGGACAGACAGCGCCTCAGTCAGGAATCCAGCTTCTCAATCTCATTTCAACTCTGTGTACAACTCTGTGTGTCCTTGCTATGGCTTCTCAGATTTTTTTTTTTTTTAAAGAACAGAGGGTAACAAGATCTGTAAACCTCCTTCTAGCTCTGAAAATTCTCATTCTGAAATCTATGAACTAAAAGCAAATTGTTTCCAAGGCTTTTTTTTTTTTTTAAATGCCAAGTAACTGCAAGAACATGTAAATGATGAAAGGCTGGTATAAAGACTCTTTCTGGTAAATATTAGTAAACTTTAATATTTTCTTATTTCATTTGCTAGAAATGGGTATAACTGTAAGTTCTAATGTTCTCTTCCACCAGTGAATTCCTTTGGAGACCACTGACCAAAAGACTCTTTTGGTATCCAAACCCCTTGACCCTGAGAATTTACATTTTAATTTAGGGCAATGCATTCAAAGCACAGAGCTATAGATATCAATCAAACAGACAATTTGTAGGTGAACATGGGTTAGAACATTAGTTGGGCTTTTCACCTCCACTTCACGAGTTGAATTATTTCGATTACTTCCCTCAAGTGACAGTCAAGGCCATCTTTTTGAGAACTTAAATAAAAATGAACAAACCATGCGTCAGTGGTCTCCAAAGGAATTCACTGGAAGGGTGGAAGAAAACATTAGAACTTACAGTTATACCCATTTCTAGCAAACGAAATAAGAAAAAAATTAAAGTTTACTAATATTTACCAAAAAGAGTGACATTAGCATTCCCTCTCCCCTGGCCTTACTGTGTGTGGGTTGGTCTCACGTCAACTGTCATCATACAGGTACCACAAGGAGAAAGTGGAAACCCCACATACTGATAATGAGCCACGTTCTCCCTTACACAGTCCCTTTCAATGTACTATTCTTCACTTTATATGTAAATTTACTTATTATCTTCTTGGGTTTAACCTACTCCATGTGTGCTACCAGCTTTAAAAGATTTCTGAAATTAACAATGATTGAAGTTGAAATTCTAGTAATGGAAGTTGCACTGAACAAGAAGAGAATGACAGAGATGATGCTTCTATTCCCAGCACTAGCTCTTCTTCAGTCTCATTACCAGATAGAAAAGTGATTCAATTAGTTCAACCGGCAAGTTGGTCAAAACAGTTAATATTATCAAGAAGATTATCATAAATATGGATTTAGATTTACTATATCGGTAACAATGTCCTGTGCTCATATGGGCTGTTGAGATATTTCCTATGGTATTATGAAGTCATCATAATTAAAGGCATTTAATAACTAAGCATCTAGAAAAGAATTATACTTTTTTCTGGTGATTTTTAATGTCAAATGCCACTTAAACCAATACTTCATAAAATTTCACTTATCTTAAAAATTTAGACGTCTCTTGGGAGATTTCTCAGCATACTAGTTCAGTAGTATATAGAGAGAATTTATAAGTAAATATTGTTATATTGAGGGGTGCATTTTTTTAACTGACATGCACGTGCAAGCAAAAAAAGGCTGAAGATACCATTCAAAACAATCCAGTCCCCATATCTCTGTTTACCCAATGCTGTACATAGGGTGAGTTTATAATGCCACCGAACTTTCCAAACAGTGAATATTCAGTGAGTTCTAAATAAATACACCATCACTAGCCTCTGGAAAGAAAGAACTGGATGTGGAATCTAAAAGAGAATTATGCATGCCACCACCCCAAAGCAGCTGAGGACCAATGTTTTAACTATCTTTGCAAAAGCAGCACATGCCCAAGTGCACAAAGCATTACAAAAATATCAAAATAGACTCAAAAATTTTGGAAGAAGGCCCAAAAAACATACGGCGCTATTCCTAGAAGAAATGGAATCTAATCTTATCTTCCTTTTTATTAGTTTTAACAGTTTTTCCCCCCAATGAATCCTAATATGACTATATATTTCACACAAGGGTGCATGCATTAATTTTAAGGTCTCCATGGTAAATATCACTAGGAATGATGGATCAGCTCACTGAAAATTTATGATTTAAAGTCTAACAATCTTTTTAATCACAGAGATTTTATTTTACCTACTGCAAGTCACTGTCAACTAACAACTGTCAATGATGAAGCTGGTTGGATAAGTACAAGGCACATACATCAAAATTAAATACGGACAGAATGATGGATAGGTATAATAAATTAAAATTTTAAACCAAAACCATCTTCAAAACTTTTAATCTTAAGCCTTGATTTACAACAGTTCCATCACATGGCCTTCTCCTGTCCCCCATGGGGGCCCACGGAATAGGCAGTGTAGCACAGCACAGGGACACACGGTTCCTGCTGTGGATCACACGGACTGCACTGCATTCAGTTCCCTGCACTACCAAATCCCACATGTGAGACAGCGGACAAGTCACTTAAGCTCACTAAATTTTACTTGTCTTTTCTGGATATCATGAAAATAATAGTATTGCCACAAAGGATGAGTGTGAACTTTAAATGATAACATTACCTGCAAAGCATTTACTTTCTAGTATAGAATAAGTATACATATATTAATTACTATTATAATCCAATCCAAACATATAGCATTGAAAATATTTACACCACTTATTTTAGATGCACACACACAAAAGGTAACTCTGATTGTACCATTTACTATACAGAAGCAATTAATATTCTATCTCTATGCCATCTCCTATTTGAGGATTCAACAACAGTCATTAGCAGAGCCAGAAATAAAGGTTGTATACTATTAGATAGTTTTTATAAAAAGCTGCCAAAGAGGGCTTCCCTGGTGGCACAGTGGTTGAGGGTCCGCCTGCCAATACAGGGGACACGGGTTCGTGCCCTGGTTCGGGAAGATCCCACATGCCGTGGAGCAGCTGGGCCCGTGAGCCATGGCCCCTGAGCCTGTGCG
>NW_006794160.1:0-905 GCF_000442215.2 Lipotes vexillifer | reverse complement strand
CCCTGGAACACGTGTTGGCCATTCAAGACGCTTTCCTGACACTGCTCACACTTGCAGAGTCAGAGCCTTTAACGCCCTGTTGGGCACAATTTGCAATTTCTGCGTAAGATGGACAGGAATGGGGAGAACCAACGAGAGACTAGCTGTAGGTGTTTGGACGGGCACATTGACCTCTATTTTCCAACCAGCAAGAAGAATGAACCGAAGCCTCAGCAGGCCGTGTCTGAACCAGACTAAGGGCTGAAGCAATCCTGCGGATGACGGCCAGCTCACAAGAAATCGAGGGGAGAAAAGGAGCTCAGGGGCACTGTAATTCACAAACCTGTGGAATTAAAAATGACAGCTTTCGTCCAAAACCATATTGAAGTAAGTCTCCGAAGAGGACTTGGAACTGAGGCAGAATTCCAGGAAACCGATTTCAGGAGGTAGTTTGGAATTGCATTTAATACCTATGAAAATAGGCAGAACATCGACCAGGTTGCCCTTTGCCAAAAAGGTCCTTTGCGTTTTTTCCTGAATATATTCAGAAAAAAACGCATATGTCCTTTTTGGCCAACGAAGAAAGCTTGCAATGGAAATCTGCGCTACAATGAAGTCTCACTTCCCTCCTGGTCAAAAGGGACATCTGAAAATAGTAAAAATCCAGAAAGGCAGGACAGACCATGGAGAACAGGGAGCATTTTTATGCTGATGGGCGGGATGTAAATTGCCAACAGCCACTCTGAAGAAATGTATGGTATTTCCTGATACATCGAAAAAACAAAGGTACATAGCCTAGGGCACTTCTACTTATGGTCCTATAGCTTAGCAAAATTAAAATAAAAAAGACAAAGCCACCAAAGTGTTTCAGCGTGCTCTGTTTACAAGACCCACATCTTCGGTACAATTTAAATATCCCATTAAGA
>NW_006794159.1:0-221 GCF_000442215.2 Lipotes vexillifer | reverse complement strand
GCAGTATCCATGCTGACAGTACCCATGTTGACAGTGATAATGTATACAGTGCTCACGGTGATACTGCGCATGGTGACAGTGCATTTGTTGAGGGTGCTCATGGTGAGAGTGCGCACTTTGGAAGTCCCCACGGAGACAGTGCCCATGGAGACAGTAAACAGAGTGATGGTGCCCATGGTGACATTACTCACGGTGGCAGTGCCAATGGTTGCAATACCCAT
>NW_006794158.1:0-287 GCF_000442215.2 Lipotes vexillifer | reverse complement strand
TTGTGTCCATTCAGCCAGTCTATGTCTTTTGGTTGGAGCATTTAATCCATTTACATTTAAGGTGATTACCGATATGTATGTTCCTATTACCATTTTCTTGTTTTGGGTTTGTTATTGCAGGTCTTTTGCTTCTCTTGTGTTTCCTGCCTAGAAGTTCCTTTAGCATTTGTTGTAATGCTGGTTTGGTGGTGCTGAAGTCTATTTGCTTTTGTTTGTCTGTATACGTTTTAATTTCTCCATTGAATCTGAATGAGATCCTTGCTGGGTAGAGTAATCTTGGTTGTAGG
>NW_006794157.1:1008562-1030525 GCF_000442215.2 Lipotes vexillifer | reverse complement strand
ATTTTTTTTTTTTTTTTTTTAGTTTCAGCTCCATTTCCTCTGAGCCCTTAAAGGATCTCAACCTCCATTTCTGTGGCTCAGTAGTTTAACAACCACTGAAAATAGCTCATTTTACCTCTTGTTAGGTGCCCTTCCAAGCAAGATAAGATGGCTAATTACATATGCCATTAACTGCATGCAATTCCAACTAACTGACAAAAAGTATTATACAGCAGCAATTTTTGAAGAACAAAGTTGTATGAAATACAAGGTTGTAAGTCAGAAGTTTGTCCCCAGGAACAAAAAATTCTAAGAATTCACAGCAAGACAGTAAATGTTAAGATCTGTGCCTTTCATGTGGTATCCCATAACTATGGGAGCCTCATCTTTTAACCAAAATTGACTGAGTGTGGGGTGTGTATGAGCTCTGCTAGGCACCATGAAGGAAACAAATGTGTCCAAGATATAGTCCCTGACCCTCAGGAAGCTTGCATCGTCCCTTCTACTTATAGTGCTCCAGTGACACTCCTTTGCCCCTACGATAATATCTGTAGTGTATAGTTCATCATGCTCCCCTACTAGTCACAACTTTCCTACTCAGCCTGATCTCTCCAGCTCTCTCCCATATGTCCTGTCCCTCAGCCTCACAAGAGTACAACTGTCCTCTCACCAGTGCATCCCTGCAGCACAAGCAAGAAACAACCCACCCCCAGCTGTCCAATATCAATGACCCTCCAGCCTCATTTTCCCTAAAACGTACACATTCATTTGCCTCTCATTTTTAAACTCTAGCATGATTTCCCCTGTGAGAACTGCCTTAAAGCCTCTCTTTTCTTTCTGTTCACATTACAGCTTGAGCATAACAATAGGACTGTGATGGAGATATTGTTTTGTGAATTCCTCTCTCCTGAATCGTAAGTTCCTAGAAGATAATGACCAAGTCTTCTCATTTATGTAACTCTACATCCTAGGCATAGGTTTTCAACGTTTACTGAATAAAGTAAAAATGAGATGTTTAAAATATGCATTTAACTAGATTGCAGTGCAAAACAGCACGGATGCATTCAGATTTTCAAGTAAAATGCCACAGCAAATTTGATGGGGGATCTCTCATACAACAAGATCTCTCAGGAAAATTTTATCATTTTTAGTTAAGGTGACAACTGGACCAGTCCCTGAAAGTAGAAATGAGAAGGAAATAATAGCAGATGTGGCAGACAGGATCTAAGGGTTAACCACTATGACCAATATTTATTTATTCATCCATGACCATCTAGTTGCTGAGTGCTTTGAGAAATCCAGAGAAGATAATGCATGGTTCCTATCCTCAGGGATTTTAGGATTTAACAGTAGATACGAGTATTGTATATTCTTCACTGACTGATCCACCGGAGCTAAGGTAGGGGAAAGTGGTTAACAGTCTTAATCAAGCAGACACTGTCAAGACACTGGGTTGTTTGTGGGGTTTTTTGAACCAGAGTGATATGAAAGGTGTATACAAATCCATCCAGGAGTCATTGAGGGAAGAATACCAAATTGCAGGTAATTCTATCCAACCTATGGATACAGAAGCTTCCTTCTTTTCTCTCTTCTCTTACACATGCTGAGTTGCCTCTCTACTTCTGGATTTAGATGAAGTACCATAATGCAGGACATGCATCTGACTCCCTGAAGAGCTTTTTTTTTTTTTCGGTACACAGGCCTCTCACTGCTGTGGCCTCTCCTGTTGCAGAGCACAGGCTCCGGACACGCAGGGTCAGCGGCCATGGCTCATGGGCCCAGCCACTCCGCGGCATGTGGGATCTTCCTGGACCAGGGCATGAACACGTGTCCCCTGCATCGGCAGGCGGATTCTCAACCACTGCACCACCAGGGAAGCCCTCTGAAGAGCTATTGATGGACTACTGATACAGGAGATTTAGCTCCCCTTGAGGACCAATAGGAAACAGAAGACAGGAGAAAGGAGACAGATAAAAGGTCTCTCCTTTCTCTCCCCTGTGAACTTTTGAGGTGTGCTCTTTCCTGGCGAAGCCCTGTGTGGTGAGTGAATACAACCACTGCGGTGTGTGCTACGTCCTCAATAGCCTATTGTGTAGCCACAGGGTAACACTTGAATTGCTTCATATCGTTCTTTGACTCTCTTCCCCTCTTCCCTCACACTCACTGCCCTAGACTTGTACCTCTTAAAGTTGTAGCACCCTAATCCTTAACTTAGGCTCTGATTTCTAGAGGCCCCAGACTAAGACATTACACTATTCTTTGTTTCTCAAGTATAGTACTTTTTAAATATTTACTGATTCAGTAAGAACTTTACTTTAGAAATAGAATATAATCCAAGCCAATTTTAATTTATGAGTTTACCAGAACTATATCATGAGCCCTGGAGCAAAGATCATTTCTAAAAAAAATAGCTGATAGCAAATACTTAAACAGTTCTTACTATGTGCAGTACCCTAAGCACAATTACATAGATAAATTTATATTAAAAATATGTTAATTTATTTTTGGCTGCATTGGGTCTTTGTTGCTACACGCAGGCCCTCTCTAGTTGCGGTGAGCGGGGGCTACTCCTTGTTGCGTTGCACGGGCTTTTCATTGCAGTGGCTTCTCTTGTTGCAGAGCATGGGCTCTAGGCACATGGGCTTCTGTAGTTGTGGCCCATGGGCTCAGTAGTTGTGGCTCATGGGGTCTAGAGCACAGGCTCAGTAATTGTGGTGCATGGCCTTAGTTGCTCTGCGGCATGTGGGATCTTCCTGGACCAGGGCTTGAACCCACGTCCCCTTCATTGGCAGGAAGATTTTTAACGACTGCACCACCAGAGAAGCCCTAGATTAACATTTTTAATACAACAATCCATGAGGTACTATGGTCATTCTCCTTTGGCCAACACACATGACAAGTGTTATTTCAGCTCATTGTATAAAGATGGCTAATAGCACATATCATACTGCTTCGTGTCTTCATGTCATTTGCCTTTTTCTTCCTCAGCCTTAACTCCCTAGTATTGGACCTCCAGTATAAGCACCTTGCCTTACTCTGCTTTCCAGATTACTAAGGAAGACATACACTGAACTCAAGACTCCATTATCAAAACTGTGCAGTGGGGCTTCCCTGGTGGCACAGTGGTTGAGAGTCTGCCTGCCAATGCAGGGGACATGGGTTCGTGCCCCAGTCCAGGAAGATCCCACATGCCGCGGAGTGGCTGGGTCCGTGAGCCATGGCCGCTGAGCCTGTGCGTCCGGAGCCTGTGCTCCACAAAGGGAGAGGCCACAACAGTGAGAGGCCCGCATACCGCAAAAAAAAAAAAAAAAAAAAAAAAAAAAAAAAAAATTGAATATAAAGTAAGCCCTTTGAGATGGGTGCTGTTCAAATTCTGCCTTGAAGAAGAAAGGGAGAAGGGTTAAAGTTATATTCAGTCAACACTTACCATCCTGGTACTATATGCTAGTCACTATGCTAAATGCAGATAATACAAAGATTACTAAAGCAATGTCTCGTTCAGAGGAGATCACCATCTAATGGAGAAGCTGTGGTAAGAAAATACATGTTTGATGTGAATTTGTGAAAAATCA
Organism: Lipotes vexillifer; assembly: GCF_000442215.2. Taxonomy (NCBI): domain Eukaryota; kingdom Metazoa; phylum Chordata; class Mammalia; order Artiodactyla; family Lipotidae; genus Lipotes; species Lipotes vexillifer. Next base: position 1,026,974 of record NW_006794157.1, on the reverse strand, counting down.
TCTGATGGTTGGGATGATAGAAAACACTGTGTGAGATAGCTATAGTTTTGACAGAGATCCTACACTAAAATCTCATGGTATTTCAGAGCTCCAAGAGCTCTTTGTGTTCATTTCTTGTTTGGATTTGTTTTGTGTGTATGTGTGTTTTTTTCATTTTGCTTTTTTTGGGGAGGTGAGCTAATTTAGTTTAGGTTTTTTGTTTCTTGTCATCATAGTAAATGTTATCTCCATTATATAGATTTTAAAACTGTGGAGCTAAACCAAATTATTAGCAACACAGGATAAGCCTTTTCTCTTACAACAAGGCTATTTACAGGATACACAAAATAAAAAGATGTAACCTGTGACATAAAAACATAATGTGTGGGAGGGGTGAAAGTAAAAATGTAGACCTTAATGACGTGTTTAAATTTTAGCTGTTATCAGCTTAAAACAGACTATTGTAACTCTAAAGTGTTATATAACTCTAAAATTTTATATATAAGCCTCATGGTAACCACAAGCCCAGAAACCTATAGTAGATACACAAAAGATAAATAAATCTAATAAATAAAATAAATAAATAAATCTATACCACTATAGAAAACCATCAAATAACAAGGAAGAGAGCAAGAGAAGGAACAAAGAAACTACAAAACAGCTAGAAAACAATTAACAATGAGTCAATAGTCCACACCTATCACTAATTATTTTAAATGTAAATTGACTAAATATTCAATCAAAAAAAAGGGGGGGTTGTAAGAACAAAAAACAAGATGCAACTATATGCTGTCTACAAGAGATTCATTTCTGTTTTAAGGTCACACACAGACTGAAAGGGAAGTGATGGAAAAAGGAAAAGATACCCCATGCAAATAAGAACCAAAAGAAAGCACGGTTCATTATACTTATTAGACAAAATAGACTTTTAGACAAAGACTGAAATAAGAGACAAAGAAGGGCATGATATAATAATAAAAGGGTCAAACCAACAAGGGAATATAACATTTGTAAATATTTATGCACCCAACATAGGAACACCTAAATATATAAGGCAGATATTAACAGACATAAAGGGAGAAATAGAGAGCAATACAATAATAGTACAGGACTTCAAAATCCCACTGTCATCAATGGATAGATCATCTAGACAAAAACTCAATAAGGAAATATTGGATGTAAACTAAACAAATGTTTACAGAATATTCCATCCAAAAGCAGATGCACATTCTTCAAGTGCACATGGAACATTCCTCATGATGCATCACATGTTAGGTCACAAGTTCTTAATAAATTTAAGAAACTGAAATCATATCAAGCATTTTTTCCAACCACAAATATGAAATTAGAAGTCAATTACATGAAGAAAACTGAAGAACTCACAAAAATGTGGAGATTAAACAATAGGCTACAGACCAATGGGTAAAAGAAGAAGTCAAGAAATACCTCGATACAAAAGGAAAATACAGCATACAAAACTCAGGAAGTACATCAAAAGACAGTTCTAAGAGGGAAATTCTTAGTGATAAATGCCTCTATTAAGAAATGAGGAATCTCACAAATAAACAACTTTATGCCTCAAGGAACTAGAAAAATAAACTAAACCCAAAGTTAGAAGGAAATAAAGGTTAGAACAGAAATACATGAAAAAGAGATGAACAAGAAAATAGAAAATATCAATGAAACTAAGAGCTGGTTTTTTGAGAAGATAAAAAAAAAGTGATAACCTTTAACTACACTCACCAAGAAAAAAAGAAAGAGGACTCAAAAAATCAGAAAAGAAAGAGGAGACGTAAGATTGCTTCAAGATGGTGGAGTAAAAGGACATGCTCTCACTCCCTCTTGTGAGAGCACTGGAATCTCAACTACCTGCTTAACAATGATCAACAGGAAGAACAATGATCAACAGGAAGACACTGGAACTCAACAAAAAGGATACCCCACATCCAAAGACAAAGGAGAAGCCACAATGAGATGATAGGAAGGGCACAATCACAATAAAATCAAATCCCATAACAGCTGGGTGGGGGACTCAAAAACTGGAGAACACTTATACCACAGAAGTCCACCCACTGGAGTGAAGGTTCTGAGCCCCACATCAGCCTTCCCAACCTGGTGGTCTGGCAACGGGAGGAAGAATTCCCCGAAAATCGTATTTTGAAGACTAGAGGGATTTGATTGCAGGACTTTGACAGGACTGGGGGAAACAGAGACTCAATTCTTGGAGGGCACACACAAAGTAGTGTTCACATCAGGACCCAAGGGAAGGAGCAGTGACCCCATAGGAGATGGCACCAGACATACCTGCTAGTGTTGGAGGGTCTACTGCAGAGGCGGGGGGTGGCAGTGTCTCACTGTGAGGACAAGGACACTGGCAGCAGAAGTTATGGGAAGTACTCCTTGGCGTGATACCTCCCAGAGTCCTCCATCAGCCCCACCAAAGACCCCAGGTAGGCTCCAGTGTTGGGTCATCTCAGGCCAAACAACTGACAGCGAGGGAACCCAGCCCCATCCATCAGCAGACAAGGGGATTAAAATTGTATTGAGCTCTGCCCACCAGAGCAACAGCCAGCTCTACCAACCACAAGTCCCTCCCATCAGGAAACTTGCACAAGTCTCTCAGATAGCCTCATCCACCAGAGGACAGACGGCAGAAGCAAGAAGAACTACAATCCTGCAGCATGTGGAACAAAAACCACATTCACAGAAAGACAGACAAGATGAAAAGGCAGAGAGCTACGTACCAGATGAAGGAAAAAGATAAAATCCCAGAAAAACAGCTAAATGAAGTGGAGATAGGCAACCATCCAGAAAAAGAATTCTGAATAATGATAGTGAAGATGATCCAGGACCTTGGAAAAAGAATGAAGGCAAAGATCGAGAAGATGCAAGAAATGTTCTAAAAAGATGTACAATAACTAAAGAACAAACACCTAGAAGAATTAAAGAACAAACAAACAGACATGAAAACACAGTAACTGAAATAAGAAATACATTAGAAGGAATCAATAGCAGAATAACTGAGGCAGAAGAACAGATAAGTGACCTGGAAGACACATTGATGGAATTCACTGCTGTGGAACAGAATAAAGAAACAAGAATGAAAAGAAATGAAGACAGCCTAAGAGACCTCTCAGACAACATTAAATGCAACAACATTCACATTACAGGGGTCCCAGAAGGAGAAGAGACAGAGAAATGACCCGAGAAAATATTTAAAGAGATTATAGTCGAAAAATTCCCTAACATGGGAAAGGAAATAGCCACCCAAGTCCAGGAAGCACAGAGAGTCCCATACAGGATAAATCCAAGGAGAAACATGCTGAGACACATAGTAATCAAATTGGTAAAAATTAAAGATAAAGAAAAATTATTGAAAGCAGCAAAGGAAAAATGACAAATAACATACAAGGGAACACCCGTGACGCTAACAGCTGATTTCTAAGCAGAAACTCTACAAGCTAGAAGGGAGTGGCATGACATATTTAAAGTGATGAAAGGGAAGAACCTACATCCAAGATTACTCTACCCAGCAAGGATCTCATTCAGATTTGATGGAGAAATCAAAAGCTTTACAGACAAGCAAAAGCTAAGAGAATTCAGTACCACCAAACCACCTCTACAACAAAATGTTAAAGGAACTTCTCTAAGTGGGAAACACAAAAGAAAAGGACCTACAAAAGCAAACCCAGAACAATTAAGATAATGGTCATAGGAACATACATATCAATAATTACCTTAAATGAGAATGGATTAAATGCTCCAACCAAAAGACACAGGCTCGCGGAATGGATACAAAAACAAGACCCATATATATGCTGTCTACAAGAGACCCACTTCAGACCTAGGGACACATACAGAGTGAAAGTGAGGGGATGGAAAAAGATATTCCATGCAAATGGAAATCAAAAGAAAGCTGGAGTAGCAATACTCATATCAGATAAAATAGACTTTAAAATAAAGAATGTTACAAGAGACAAGGAAAGACACTACCTAACGATCAAGGGATCAATCCAAGAAGAAGATATAACAATTATAAATATATATGCACCCAACATAGGAGCACCTCAACATAAGGCAACTGCTAACAGCTATAAAAGAGGAAATCGACAGTAACACAATAATACTGCGGGACTTACACCAATGGAGATCATCCAAACAGAAAATTAATAAGGAAACACAAGCTTTAAATGAAACAATAAGCCAGAAATATTTGATATTTATAGGACATTCCATCCTAAAACAGTACATTACACTTTCTTCTCAAGTGCGCATGTAACATTCTGCAGGATAGATCACATCTTGGGTCACAAATCAAGCCTTGGTAAACTTAAGAAAACTGAAATCATATCAAGCATCTTTCCTGATCACAACGCTATGAGATTAGAAATCAATTACAAGGGGAAAAATGTAAAAAACACAAACACATGGAGGCTAAACAATATGTTACTAAATAACCAAGAGATCACTGAAGAAATCAGGAGGAAATCAAAAAATACCTAGAGACAAATGTCAATGAAAACATGACAATCCAAAACCTATGGGATACAGCAAAAGCAGTTCTAAGAGGGAAGATGATAGCAATAACAGCCTACCTCAAGAAACAAGAAAAATCTCAAATAAACAATCTAACCTTATACCTAAAGGAACTAGAGAAAGAATAACAAACAAAACCCAAAGTTAGCAGAATGAAAGAAATCATAAAGATCAGAGCAGAAATAAATGAAAAAGAAATGAAGGAAACAATAGCAAAGATTAAAAAAACTAAAAGCTGGTTCGTTGAGAAGATAAACAAAACTGATAAACCATTAGCCAAACTCATCAAGAAAAAAAGGGAGAGGACTCAAATCAATAAAATTAGAAATGAAAAAGGAGAAGTAACAACTGACACTGCAGAAATACAAAGCATCCTAAGAGACTATTACAAGCAACTCTAAGCCAATAAAATGGACAACCTGGAGGAAATGAACAAATTCTTAGGAAGGTATATCCTTCCAAGACTGAACCAGGAAGAAATAGAAAATATGAACAGACCAATCACAAGTAATGAAATTGAAACTGTGATTAAAAATCTTCCAACAAACAAAAGTTCAGGACCAGATGGCTTCACAGGTGAATTCTATTAAACATTTAGAGAAGAGCTAACACCCATCCTTCTCAAACTCTTCCAAAAAATTCCAGAGGAAAGAACACTCCCAAACTCATTCTATGAGGCCACCATCACCCTGATACCAAAACCAGACAAAGATACTACCAGAAAAGAAAATTACAGACCAACATCACTGATGAATATAGATGCAAAAGTCCTCAACCAACTACTCGCAAACAGAATCCAACAACACATTTAAAGCATCATACATCATAATCAAGTGGAATTTATCCCAGGGATGCAAGGATTCTTCAATATGAGCAGTGAATCAATGTGATACACCATATTAACAAATTGAAGAATAAAAACCATATGATCATCTCAATAGATGCAGAAAAAGCTTTTGACAAAATTCAACACCCATTTATGATAAAAACTCTCCAGAAAGTGGGCACTACCTCAACATAATAAAGGCCATATACGACAAACCCACAGCAAACATCATTCTCAATGGTGAAAAACTGAAAGTATTTCCTCTAAGATCAGGAACAACACAAGGATGTCCACTCTCACCACTATTATTCAACACAGTTTTGGAAGTCCTAGCCACAGCAATCGGAGTACAAAAAGAAATAAAAGGAATACAAATTGGAAAAGAAGAAGTAAAACTGTCACTGTTTGCAGATGACATGATACTATACCTAGAGAATCCTAAAGATGCCACCAGAAAACTACTAGAGCTAATCAATGAATTTGGTACAGTAGCAGGATACAAAATTAATGCACAGAAATCTCTGGCATTCCTATACACTAATGATGAAAAATCTGAAGGAAAAATTAAGGAAATATTCCCATTTACCACTGCAACAAGAAGACTAAAATACCTAGGAATAAACCTACCTAGGGAGACAAAAGACCTGTATGCAGAAAACTAAGACACTGATGAAAGAAATTAAAGATGATACAAACAGATGGAGAGATATACCATATTCTTGGATTGAAAAAACCAATGTTGTGAAAATGACTACATTACCCAAAGCAATCTACAGATTCAATGCAATCCCTATCAAATTACCAATGGCATTTTCTTTTTTTCTTACAGAACTAGAACAAAAAATCTTAAAATTTGTATGGAGACACAAAGGGCCCCAAATGGCCAAAGCAGTCTTGAGGGAAAAAAACAGAGCTGGAGGAATCTGACATCAGACTATACTACAGAGCTATAGTAATCAAGACAGTATGGTACTGGCACAAAAACAGAAACATAGATCAATGGACCAGCATAGAAAGCCCAGAGATAAACCCATGCACCTGTGGTCAACTAACCTATGACAAAGGAGTCAAGGATATACAATGGAGAAAAGACAGCCTCTTCAATAAATGGTGGTGGGAAAACTGGACAGCTACACATAAAAGAATGAAATTAGAACACTCCCTAACACCATACACAAAAATAGACTCAAAATGTATTAGAGACCTAAATGTAAGACTGGGCACTATAAAACTCTTAGAGGAAAACACAGGAAGAACATTTTTTGACATAAATCACAGCAAGATCTTTTTTGATCCACCTCCTAAAGCAATGGAAATAAAAACAAAAATAAACAAATGGGACCTAATGAAACTTCAAAGCTTTTGCACAGCAAAAGAAACCATAAACAAGACAAAAAGACAACCCTCAAAATGGGAGAAAATATTTGCTAACGAATCAATAGACAAAGGATCAATCTCCGAAATATATAAACAGCTCATGAGGCTCAATATTAAGAAAATAATCCAATTCAAAAATGGGCAGAAGACCTAAATAGACATTTCTCCAAAGAAGCCATATTGATGGCCAAGAAGCACATGAAAAGCTGCTCAACATCGCTAATTATTAGAGAAATGCAAATCAAAACTACAATGAGGTATCACCTCACACCAGTTAGAATGGGCGTCATCAGAAAATCTACAAACAACAAATGCTGGAGAGGGTGTGGAGAAAAGGGAACCCTCTTGCACTGTTGGTGTGAATGTAAATTGATACAGCCACTATGGAGAACAGTATGGAGGTTCCTTAAAAAAATAAAAATAGAATTACCATACGACCGAGCAATCCCACTAGTGGGCATATACCCAGAGAAAAGCATAATTCAAAAAGTCACACGCACCCCAATGTTCATGGCAGCACTATTTACAATAGCCAGGTCATGGAAGCAACCTAAATGCCCATTGACAGACGAATGGATAAAGAAGAGGTGGTACATATATACAGTGCACTTTTACTCAGCCATATAAAGGAACGAAATTGGGTCATTTGTAGAGACGTGGATGGATCTAGAGACTGTCATACAGAGAGAAGTCAGTCAGAAAAACAAATATTGTATATTAACACGTATATGTGGAACTAGAGAAATGATACAGATTAACCAGTTTGCAGGGCAGAAATTGAGATCCAGATGTAGAGAACAAACGTATGGACACCAAGGGGGCAAAGTGGTGGGGGGTGGGGATCGTGGTGTGAATAATTGGGAGATTGGGATTGACATATGTGCACTAATATATATAACATGGATAACTAATAAGAACCTGCTGTATAAAAAAATTAATTAAACAAATAAAAGTGAGAAAAGTAAAGGTACCTAAATGGAAATAAGCTTTCCACATTTCACTCCAAGTGGTTAATGTTATTACCAACATCTGTTAGAAGTATATGCAGGAAGACAAATATCATATACCACTTATATGTGAAATCTAAAAAAAAAAAAAATGATACAAATGAAGTTATATACAAAACAGAAACAGATCACAGACACAGAAAACAAACTTATGGGTACCAAAGGGGAAAGGGGGGAGGGATAAATTAGGAGCTTGGAATTAACATATGCACACTACTATATATATATATAAAATAGAGAAACAACAAAGACCAACTGTAATAGCATGGGGAACTGTATTATTCTATAACCTACAAGGGAAACGAATCTGAATAAAATAGATTTATATGAATGTATAACTGAATCATTTTGCTGTGCATCTGAAACTAACAGAACATCATAAATCAACTATACTTCAAAAATATAAAGTAAAAAAAGAAAGAGGAGACGTTGCACCTGATATGACACAAATACAAAGGATCATAAGAGACTACTATGAAGAGTTATACACCAAACTGGACAACACAGAAGAAGTAAGTGCCTAGAAACATAATATTATACAACCTACCAATATTAAATCCAAGAAATAGAGAATCTGAACAGACCAATAATGAGTAAGGAGATTGAATCAGAAATCAAAAACCATCCAACAAACAAATGTTCAGGACCAAATGGCTTCACTAGTGCATTCTACCAAACATTTAAAGAATTAAAACCAATCCTTCTCAAACTCTTCCAAAAAATAGTAGAGGGAGCACATCTAAACTCATTTTACAAGGCCAGCATTACCCTGATGCCAAAAGCAGAAAAGGACCACACAAGAAAAACACAGACCAATATCCCTGATGAACATAGATGCAAAAATCTTCAACAAAATATTAGCAAACCAAATTCTAAAATACATTAAAGGATCATAAACCATGATCAAGCGATATTTATTCCAGAGATTCAGGGATAGTTCAACAAATACAAAATTGATGTGATACAACATGCTTATAAAATGAAGGATAAAAATCATATGATCACCTCAATAGAGGCAAAAAAAAAAAAGACTCGACAAAATTCAACACTCATTTATGATTTTAAAAATCTCAAACTGGGTGTAGGGGAACATACTTCAACATAATAAATACCATATATGACAAGCCCATAGCTAGCATCATACTCAACAGTGAAAAGCTGAAAGCTTTTCCTCTAAGATCAGGAACAAGACATGGAAGCCCACTCTCACCACTTTTATTCAACATAGTAGTGGAAGTCCTAGCCAAAGCAATTAGCAGGAAAAAAAATAAAAGGCATCCAAAAATTAGAAAGGAAGAAGTACAACTTCTTAAACTTCTGTCTCTATTTGCACCTGACATTTTGAAAAACCCTAAAGACTCCACCAGAAAACTGTTAGAATTAATAAGCAAATTCAGTAGAGTTGCAGGATACAAAAGTAAATATACAAAACTCAATTGCATTTCTATACACTAATAATGAACTATCAGAAAGAGATATTAAAACAATCCCATTTACAATTCCATCATAAAAAATGAAATTCCCAGGAATAAAGTTAACCAAGGAGGTGAAAGATCTATATTCTGAAAACTATGAAACACTGATGAAAGAAACTGAAAGATGACACAAATAAATGCAAAGATATTCCACACACATGGACTGGAAAAATTATTGTTAAAACATCCACACTGCACAAAGCAATCTGCAGATTCAATGCAATTCCTATCAAAATTCCAGTGGCATTTTTTCACAGAAATAGAACAAACAATCCTAAAATTTGTATAGAACCGCAAAAGACCCCAAACAGGCAAAGCAAACTTGAGAAAGAATGAACAAAGCTAGAGGCATCACACTTCCTGATTTCAAACTGTATTACAAAGCTATGGTAATAAATACAATAAGATATTGGCATAAAAACAGACACACAGAACAATGGAATAAAATAGAAAGCCCAGAATTCAAAACTGACCTCACAGTTATGGTCAATTAATCTAATGACAACAGAGCCAAGAATATACCAAGAGCCAAGAATGGGGAAAGGATAGTCTCTTTAACAAATGGTGTTGGGAAAACTGGACAGCTACATGCAAAGAATGAAACTGGACTCCTATCTTACCCCACACACAAAAATCAACTCAAAATGGATTAAAGACGTGAATATAAGGTCTAAAACCATAAAACACCTTGAAGAAAGAACAGGGGAGAAGCTTCTTAATATCAGTCTTGGCGAAGATTTTTTGTTTTTGACAAAAAAGTAAAAGGCAACAAAAAGCAAAACCAAACAAGTGAGACTACATCAAACTAAAAAGTTTCTGTACAGGAAAGGAAACCATTAACAACATGAAAAGGCAAGCTACAGAATAGAGAAAATATTTGCAAATCATTTATCTGATAAGAGGTAAATATCCAAAATATATGAAGAATTCATTCAACTCAACAAGAACAAGAAAAACCCAAATATTCTAATAAAAATGGGCAGAGGAACCAAATAGACATCTAAGTGAAACAAGTCAGAGAAAGACATATACTGTATGATCTCAATTATATGTGGAATCAAAAACAAAAACAAGAAAACCCAAAAAAACTCATAGATACAAAGAAGAAACTGGTGGTTGCCAGAGGTTGGGGGTGGGTGAAACAGGCGAAGGTAGTCTAAGGTACAAACTTCCAGTTATAAGATAAATAAGTTCTGAGGATGCAATGTACAGCATAGTGACTAAAGTTAACAATAATATATCATACTTGAAAGTTGCAAGAGCAAATCTTAAAAGTTCTCATCACAAGAAAAAAAGAATTTGTAACTATATGAGGTGATGGATGTTAACTAAACCTATTGTGGTAATCATTTCACAATATATATTCATATGAAATCATGTTGTACATCTAAAACTAATACAATGTTATATGCCAACTATATCTCAATAAAACCAAAAAGAAAAAAACCCCAATGCATTACACATCATTGTAACTAACGTATACACAGTAACAGCCCATTTGATTTATTGATGAACTTCTTAGCCCATTTTGAAAAATTGTTTAGGCCTATGTATGCATTATATAAGTATATATAATTCAAGGAACCTTTATTTTTTAGTGTTCGTTGGTTTTAAGACCCATTTACAGCAAAACAAATTATTTTAAGATCATAAGTTTGTTTCACAGTCAGGAACCCAAAAGGGGTTAGAACCTCAGAAGCACAGGTCGTTCAGTGAGTCAATCATGATCCCAGCAGTAGGTGAAAGGCACTCTCAAAAGGCACAATTGGATAACTTACAAAGGGTTTAGGGATAACTTAAAGAGTTAAGAAAAAACAGCAAACTCAAAGCTCCCTCTTCATTCTCCTTTAGGCCTAGAGGTGGTAATAGAGTCTGCCAGGCCTGGGGCGCATTTATTGAAATATAGTGATATCTATAGCTATAGCTGAAGGAAAAAGATCACCCTGTAAGATCTGTGACTTGTTAGAGAAAGGCAACCACTGCAAATCTGCAGCCTGAGTGGGAGGAAGCAAGGAAATAAATACTCCAACCTCTCTTCCTGCTTGTTGATCTAATGATTCCTCACACTGGCCAGAGGACAAGGGAGTCACATAGAATCAGATGATGATCAGTCTCCTGGGAAACAAAGCAGGGAGGAGAAAGGTGCAAGAGTGGAGCAGAAGGGAAAAATGAAAAACCGTCCCTGCTGGCAATCTCTCTTCATACCACATTTTTATTAAAATGGGGAAGAATGAAGAATCCACATAAATAATAAAATTAGACTGGCTTTTAGCTTCTCCATCCACATACAGAGGGAAGATGGCTACCCTGTAGCTCCCAGGTTTACCTGTCATCTGGTCAAGAGATCAGCCCTATCTCACTGGTAGTCTCCATCTCAACTCCCAATTCCTGAGAGAGAATGTTTGGCCAAGCTTCAGTCAGTTTGTCACATCTCATTCAATCACATGTGACAGGGGGTGTGCTGGGGGTATGAATGTGACTGCCAAATAACCCACACTACCATTTAAAATGTCAAAGAACTAGTGAGTCACAGACCTTTCCAAGGAATTTGCAACTAAATCCTAAGGACAAAACGTAACAGCAATGTGCTCAACTCATAGGCATGGTCATCAAGTTACCCATGAGTTCATAAGGAGAAAAATAAACTAGAAATTAGGGCTAACTTATTCTCTGGGCCCTATCATTAAGGCAGCAAAGTGTCATGCCCACCCTACTAGGCCCTACTGCAGTAAACAGATATAAAAGGAACATTTTCATTTACCAACAGAACTCAGTGTTAAAAATGTACTTGGGTACGGTTTATTTGCCTCAAACTCTGCCCCAGGCTCATTGAACACTACTCAATGAAAAGAGCATCTCACAAATAGTTCAAGGCAAAATTCCCACCTTAGGAAGTGTATTGACAGCCATTAAAAAAAAGAGAGAGAGAAAAGAGTATGCCTGAAATTGTCTTCCTTATGGAAAATGCAAGTGACTCTTTCATCATACTATTGCCCCAAGAGATACTAGCAAATGAACATTACAGGAATCTAGTATCACCTATACTATACAGTTCCTTGTCCCCAAACATATGTATGTTAAACATACTGAGGGAGGACCTTTATGATGGCGGAGGAGTAAGACGTGGAGATCACCTTCCTCCCCACAAATATATCAAAAATACATCTGCATGTGGAATAACTCCTACAGAACACTGACAGAATGCTGGCAGAAGACCTCAGACTTGCCAAAAGGCAAGAAACTCCCCACGTAACTGGGTAGGGCAAAAGAAAAAAGGAAAAACAGAGATAAAAGAATAGGGACAGGACCTGCACTTCTGGGAGGGAGCTGTGAAGGAGGAAAAGTTTCCACACACTAGGAAGCCCCTTCACTTGAGGGGATGGGGGACAGGTGGGGGGGAGGGAAGCTTCAGAGCCACAGAGGAGAATGCAGTAACGGGGGTGCAGGGAGCAAAGCCAAGAGATTCTCACAAAGAGGATCGCTGCCAGCCAGCACTCACCAACCTGAGAGGCTGTTCTGCTTACCCTCCGGGGTGGGTGTGGCCTGGGGGTTGGGGGATGGGAGCTGAGGCTCGGACTTCCGAGGTCAGATCCCAGGGAGAGGACTACGGTTGCCTTCATGAACACAGCCTGAAGGGGGCTAGTGTACCACAGGTACCTGGAAGGGAGTCCAGGATAAAGTCTGGAATTGCCTAAAAGGGAAGAGACCATTGTTTCGGGGTGCGTGAGGAGAGGGGATTCAGAGCACCACCTGAATGAGCTCCAGAAATGGGTGTGAGCCACAGCTATCAGCTCAGACGCCAGAGACAGGCATGGAACGATAATGCTGCTGCTGCAGCCACCAAGAAGCCTGTGTGAAAGCACAGGTCACTATCCACAATTCCCCTCCCAGGAGCCTGTGCAGCCCGCCACTGCCAGGGTCCTGTGATCCAGGGGCAACTTCCCTGGGAGAACACACAGCGTGTCTCAGGCTGTTGTAATGTTGCGCTGGCCTCTGCTGCCGCAGGCTCGCCCCACATTCCGTACCCCTGCCTCCCCGCCCCGCCCCGGCCTGAGTAAGCCAGAGCCCCTGAATCAGCTGCTCCTTTAACCTCCTCCTGTCTGGGCGAAGAAAAGACACCAGAGGGCAACCTACACGCAGAGGTGGGGCCAAATCCAAAGCTGAACCCCAGGAGCTGTGCGAACAAAGAAGAGAAAGGGAAATCTCTCTGTGCAGCCTAAGGAGCAGCGGATTAAAACTCCACAATCAACTTCATGTACCCTGCATCTGTGGAATACCTGAATAGACAACAAATCATCAAACTGAGGTGGTGAACTTTGGGAGCAACTGTAGACTTGGGGTTTGCTTTCTGCATCTAATTTGTTTCTAGTTTTATGTTTACCTTAGTATTTAGAGCTTATTGTTATTGGTAGATTTGTTTACTGATTTGGCAGCTCTCATCCTTTATATATATATATATACACACACACATATATTTTTTTCCTTTTTCTCTTTTTGTGAGTGTGTATGTGTATGCTTCTTTGTATGATTCTGTCTGTATTGGTTTGCTTTTACCATTTGCCCTAGGGTTGTGTCTGTCTGTTTTTTTAGTTTGTTTTTTCCTGTACACAGGCCTCTCACTGTTGTGGGCTCTCCCATTGCAGAGCACAGGCTCCGGATGTGCAGGCTCAGCGGCCATGGCCCATGGGCCCAGCCGCTCCACAGCATGTGGGATCCTCCCTGACCGGGGCATGAACCCGTGTCCCCTGCATCGGCAGGCGGACTCCCAACCACTGCACCACCAGGGAAGCTCCTGTCCGTTTTTTTTAAGTATAGTTTTTAGCACTATTCATTGGTGGATTTGTAAACTGGTTTGGTTGCTCTCTCCTTTTTTTAATTACTTTTTTATTTTAATAATTTTTTTTTATTTTTTACTTTAATAACAATTTTTCTTTCCTTCTTTTTTTCTCTTCTCCCTTTTCTTCTGAGCTGTGTGGCTGACAGGGTCTTGGTGCTCTAGCCGGGCAGGTGTCTGGCCTAGGCTCTGAGGTAGAAGAGCCCAGTGCAGGACATAGGTCCACCAGAGGCCTCCCAGCCCCACGTAATATCAATCAGTGAGAGCTCTCCCAGAAATCTCCATCTCAAGGCTAAGACCCAGCTCCACTCAATGATTAGCAAGCTCCACTGCTGGACACCCCATGCCAAACAACTAGCAAAACATGAACACAACCCCACCCATTATCACAGAGGCTGCCAAAAATCATAATAAGCTCACAGACACCCCAAAACACCACTGGACACAGTCCTGCCCACAAGAAAGACAAGATCCAGACTCATCCATTACAACACAGGCACCAGTCCCCCTCCACCAGGAAGCCTACACAACCCACTGAACCAACCTTACCCACTGGGCGCAGACACCAAAAACAATGAAAATTAAGAACCTGCAGTCTGTGAAAAGGAGACCCCAAACACAGTAAGTTAAGCAAAATGAGAAGACAAAGAAATATACAGCAGATGAAGGAGCAAGGTAGAAACCCACCAGACCAAACAAATTAAAAGGAAATAGGCAGTCTACCTGAAAAAGAATTCAGAGTAATGATAGTAAAGATATCCAAAATCTTAAAAATAGAACGGAGAAAATACAAGAAACATTTAAAAAAGGACCTAGAAGAACTAAAGAGCAAACAAACAATGATCAACAACACAATAAATAAAATTTAAAATTCTCTAGAAGGAATCAAGGGCAAAATAACGGAGGCAGAAGGAAAGATAAGTGACCTGAAAGATAAAATAGTGGAAATACATACCACAGAGCAGAATAAAGAAAAAAGAATGAAAAGATTTAGGACAGTCTCAAATTTCTGGGACAACATTAAACGTACCAACATTCGAATTATAGGGGTCCCAGAAAAAGAAGAGAAAAAGAAAGGGACTGAGAAAATATTTGAAGAGATTATAGTTGAAAACTTCCCTAATATGGGAAAGGAAATCGTCAATCAAGTCCAGGAAGCACAGAGAGTCCCATACAGGATAAATCCAAGGAGAAAAATGCCAATATATATATATTAATAAAACTATCAAAAATTAAATACAAAGAAAAAATATTGAAAGCAGCAAGGGAAAAATCAACAAATAACATACAAGGGAATCCCCATAAGGTTAAAAGCTGATCTTTCAGCAGAAACTCTGCAAGCTAGAAGGGACTGGCAGGACATATTTAGAGTGATGGAAGGGAAAAACATACAGCCAAAATTACTCTACCCAGCAAGGATCTCATTCAGATTTGATGGAGAATTAAAACCTTTACAGACAAGCAAAAGCTAAGAGAATTCAGCACCACCAAACCAGTTTTACAACAAATGCTAAAGGAACTTCTCTAAGTGGGAAACACGAGAAGGAAAAGACCTACAATAACAAACCCAAAACAATTAAGAAAATAGTAATAGGAACATACATATCCATAATTACCTTAAATGTAAATGGAGTAAATGTTCCAACTAAAAGACAAAGATTGGGTGAATGGATACTTAAACAAGACCCGTATATATGCTGTCTAAAAGAGACTCACTTCAAACCTAGGGACACATACAGCGTGAAAGTGAGAGGATACAAAAAGATATTCCATGCATATGGAAATCAAAAGAAAGCTGGAGTAGCAATTCTCATACCAGACAAAATAGACTTTAAAATAAAGACTAGGGCTTCCCAGGTGGCACAGTGGTTGAGAGTCCTCCTGCTGATGCAGGGGACACACATTTGTGCCCCGGTCCGGGAAGATCCCACATGCCGCAGAGCGGCTGGGCCCGTGAGCCATGGCCGCTGAGCCTGCGCGTCCGGAGCCTGTGCTCCGCAACAGGAGAGGCCACAACAGTGAGAGGCCTGTGTACCACAAAAAAATAAATAAATAAAATAAAATAAAATAAAGACTATTACAAGAGATAAAGAAGGACACTACATAATGATCAAGGGATCAATCCAAGAAAAAGATAGAACAATAGTAAATATTTATGCACCCAACATAGGAGCACCTCAATACATAAAGCAACTGCCAGCAGTTATAAAATAGGAAATCAACAGTAACACAATAATAGTGAGGGACTATAACACCCCACTTTCAGCAGTGGACAGATCATCCAAAATGAAAATAAGGAAACACAAGGTCTAAATGACACATTAAACAAGATGGACTTAATTGAAATTAATATGACATTCCATCCAAAAACAGAATACACATTCTTCTCAAGTGCTCATGGAACATACTCAAGGATAGATCATATCTTGGATCACAAATCAAGCCTTGGTAAATGTAACAAAACTGAAATCATACCAAGTACCTTTTCCAACCACAATGCTATAAGGCCAGATATCAATTACAAGAAAAAAACTGTAAAAATACAAAACATATGGAGGCTAAACAATACACTACAAAATAACCAAGAGATCACTGAAGAAATCAAAGAGGAAATCAAAAAATACCTAGAAACAAATGACAATGAAAACACGATGACCTAAAACCTATGGGATGCAACAAAAGCAGTTCTAAGAGAGAAGTTTAAAGCAATACAACCCTACCTCAAGAAACAAAAAACATCTCAAATAAACAACCTAAACTTACACCTAAAACAATGAGAGAAAGAAGAACAAAAAAACCCCAAGGTTATCAGAAGGAAAGAAATCATAAAGATCAGATCAGAAATAAATGAAAAAGAAATGAAGGAAATGATAGCAAAGATCAATAAAACTAAAAACTTGTTCTTTGAGAAGATAAATAAAATTGATAAACCATTAGCCAGACACATCAAGAAGAAAAGGGAGAAGACTCAAATCAACAGAGTTAGAGATGAAAGAGGAGAAGTAACAACTGACACTGCAGAAATACAAAGGAACATGAGAGATTACTACAAGCAACTCTAGGCCAATAAAATGGACAACTGGAAGAAATGGACAAATTCGTAGAAAGGCACAACCTGCCGAGACTGAACCAGGAAGAAGTAGAAAATATAAACTGACCAATCACAAGCACTGAAATTGAAACTGTGATGAAAAATCTTCCAACAAACAAAAGCCCAGGACCAGATGGCTTCACAGGCAAATTCTATCAAACATTTAGAGAAGAGCTAACACCTATCCTTCGCAAACTCTTCCAAAATATAGCAGAGGAAGGAACACTCTCAAACTCATTCTACGAGGCCACCATCACCCTGACACTAAAAGCAGACAAAGATGTCACAACAAAAGAAAACTACAGGCCAATATCACTGATGAACATAGATGTAACAATCCTTAACAAAATACTAGCAAACAGAATCCAGCAGCACATTAAAAGGATCATACACCATGATCAAGTGGGGTTTATCCCAGGATTGCAAGGATTCTTCAATATACACAAATCAATGTGATACACCATATTAACAAATTGAATAATGAGACCATAAGATCATCTCAATAGATGCAGAAAAATCTTTCAACAAAATTGAACAATCATTTATGATAAAAACCCTCCAGAAAGTAGGCATAGAGAGAACTTACCTCAACATAATAAAGGCCATATATGACAAACCCACAGCCAACATCATTCTCAATGGTGAAAAACTGAAACCATTTCCACAAAGACCAGGAGCAAGACAAGGTTGCCCACACTCACCACTATTATCCAACATAATTTTGGAAGTTTTAGCCACAGCAATCAGAGAAGAAAAATAAATAAAAGGAATCCAAATTGGAAAAGAAGAAGTAAAACTGCCACTGTTTGCAGTTGACATGATACTATACATAGAGAATCCTGAATATGCTACCAGAAAACTACTAGAGCTAATCAATGAATATGGTAATGTAGCATGATACAAAATTAATGCACAGCAATCTCTTGCATTCCTATACACTAATGATGAAAAATCTGAAAGAGAAATTAAGGAGACACTCCCATTTACCACTACAACAAAAAGAATAAAATACCAAGGAATAAACCTACCTAAGGAGACAAAAGACCTGTATGCAGAAAACTATAAGACTCATGAAAAAAATAAAAATTGATACAAACAGATGGAGTGATATACCATGTGCTTGGATTGGAAGAATCAACATTGTGAAAATGACTATACTACCCAAGCAATCTACAGATTGAATGCAATCCATATCAAACTACCAAAGGCATTTTTCATAGAACAAGAACAAAAAATTTCACAATTTGTATGGAAACACAAAAGACCCCGAATAGCCAAAGCAATCTT
>NW_006794157.1:992637-1007936 GCF_000442215.2 Lipotes vexillifer | reverse complement strand
GCAGAAGACCTAAATAGACATTTCTCCAAAGAAGATATACAGATTGCCAACAAACACATGAAAGAATGCTCAACATCATTAATCATTAGAGAAATGCAAATCAAAATTACAATGAGAGCTTCCCTGTTGGCACCGTGGTTGAGAGTCCACCTGCCGATGCAGGGGACACGGGTTCGTGCCCTGGTCCGGGAAGATCCCACATGCCGCAGAGCAGCTAGGCCCACGAGCCATGGCCACTGAGCCTGTGCGTCCGGAGCCTGTGCTCTGCAACGGGAGAGGCCACAACAGTGAGAGGCCCGCATACCACCAAAAAAAAAAGAAAAAGAAAAAAAAAATCTAGAAACAATAAATGCTGGAGAGGGTGTGGAGAAAAGGGAACACTCTTGCACTCTTGGTGGGAAGGTCAATTGATACACCCACTATGGAGAACAGTATGGAGGTTCCTTAAAAAACTAAAAATAGAACTACCATACGACCCAGCAATCCCACTACTGGGCATATACCCTGAGAAAACCATAATTCAAAAAGAGTCATGTACCAATATGTTCATTGCAGCTCTATTTACAATAGCCAGGACATGGAAGCAACCTAAGTGTCCCTCAACAGATGAATGGATAAAGAAGATGTGGCACATATATACAATGGAATATTACTCAGCCATAAAAAGAAACGAAATTGAGTTATTTGTAGTGAGGGGGATGGACCTAGAGTCTGTCATACAGAGTGAAGTAAGTCAGAAAGAGAAAAAAAAATACTGTATGCTAACACAGATATATGGAATCTAAGAAAAAAAAAAAAAAGGTCATGAAGAACCTTGGGGTAAGACAGGAATAAAGACACAACCTACCAGAGAATGGACTTGAGGATATGGGGAGGGGGAAGGGTAAGCTGTGAAAAAGTGAGAGAATGGCATGGACACATATACACTACCAAACGTAAAATAGATAGCTAGTGGGAAGCAGCCGCATGGCACAGGGAGATCAGCTCAGTGCTTTGTGACCACCTAGAGGGGTGGAGGGAGGGAGATACAAGAGGGAAAAGATATGGGAACATATGTATAACTGATTCACTTTGTTATAAAGCAGAAACTAACACACCATTGTAAAGCAATTATACTCCAATAATGATGTTAAAAAAAAAGCCTTAAAAAAAAAAAGTCTACAAACAATAAATGCTGGAAAGCATGCCATGAAAAAGGAACCCTCTTTCACTGTTGGTGGGCATGTCAATTGATACACCCACTATGGAGAACAGTATGGAGATTCCTTAAAAAACTAAAAATAGAAGTACCATACAACCCAGCAATCCCACTCCTGGTTATATACCCAGAGAAAAGCACAATTCAAAAAGAGTCATGACCACAATGTATGGAGAACAGTATGGAGATTCCTTAAAAAACTAAAAATAGAAGTACCATACAACCCAGCAATCCCACTCCTGGTTATATACCCAGAGAAAAGCACAATTCAAAAAGAGTCATGTACCACAATGTTCACTGCAGCACTGTTTACAATAGCCAGGACATGGAAGCAACCTAAGTGTCCATCAACAGATGAATGGATAAAGAAGATGTGGCAAATATATACAATGGAATACTACTCAGCCATGAAAAGAAACCAAATTGAGTTATTTGTAGTGAGGTGGATGGACCTAGAGTCTCTCATACAGAGTGAAGGAAGTCAGAAAAAGAAAAACAAATACTGTATGCTAACACATATATATGGAATCTAAAAAAAACAAAAAATTGTTCTGAAGAACCTAGGGGCAGGAGAGGAATAAAGACGCAGATGTAGAGAATGGACTGGAGGACATAGGGTCGGGGAAGTGTAAGCTGGAACAAAATGAGAGAGTGGCATCGACATATATATCACTACCAAATGTAAAATAGCTAGTGGGAAGCAGCTCTGTGCTTTGTGTCCACCTAGAGGGGGTGGGAGAGGGAGGGTGGGAGGGAGACGCAAGAGGGAAGAGATAGGGGGATATATGTATACGTATAGCTGGTTCACTTTGTGATACAGCAGAAACTAACACACCATTGTAAAGCAATTATACTGCAATAAAGATGTTAAAGGAAAAAAATTTAAACATCCTTTAAGAGCCAGAAATTTTTCCTTCTAAAAGATCAACTCTACTTTGAATAACAAGACAATCTGAAACCCCTATTTCATGTCCTCCTGAGTGGTTATTAGCATAGAAATTGTGTGCTGCCTCTAGTATGCATGTATTTTTCACTTTTAAATTTAATTTCTTTAAAATGAAATCAGGTATCCTGAAATTAACTCAAGCTCTGTAGTCAGACTTGCACTCAAATTCTGGATCTGCCACTTAATTTATTATGTGATTGACTCAGTCCAGTTCCTTCAGAAATTACAACTGGGGAAAAGATTAAAGTTCTATCTTCTTATATGGGGTGTGCAGATGAAGAGGAAAGAAATGAAAAACCTGTGATGTGGTACATTACCAAGCTGGCCACTACACGCGACAAGTTGTGAAAAGAAAAAGTGTGTTAAGCAGGAAGTGTATTCCCTTGGCACATAGGGCTTCTCTTGAAGAGTTACAAAGGAAACAAAAATTAGAGTAGTCCACTGAGGGTGAGGGGAAAGGGTGGGGATTTAGGCTCATCTTCCTCCCTTCCCTCATCCCCATTGGTCAGTCCTTACCCCATGTGGACTTAATCACCCTGCATTTCCACGTTAGGTCATCTGACTCCAGCAGACACTCAGGAGGCCAGATCCCACGCCCCAAAGTGTGTGTTTCATCTTACATTAGTTTTCTATTGCTGCATATCACATTACCACAGCTTAGCTTCTTAAAACACAATTAGGTTTATCTCACAGTTTCTGTGGTTTGTCTGCCCAGGGTGTACATAAGGCTGAAATTAAGGTGTCAGACAGCTGCATCCATATCTCAAGGACAGACAAGGGAAAGATCTACTTCCATGCTCCACTGGCTTGTTGACAGAGTTCATTTCTTTGTGGCCATATAACTGAGGTCTCTTTTCTTGCTAGCTGTTAGTGGGGGACCAATTCAGTTCCTGGAGGCCTCTCCTGGAACTTTGCTGAGTTGCCCTCCTCACAGCTTGGCAGTCTGTTCCCTCAAGCCTGCAGAAGGATCTCTGATGCCCTATCTTCTCTTCAACATCAAGCCCACACAGAGTAATTTCCCTTTTGATTAATCCAAAAAAAATCAGTGGATGAGTAACCTAATCATGGGAATCATACCCCATCATAGTCACAGGTTCTTCCCACACTCAAGAGGAGGGTACTACACAGGGCATGTAAATAAGGGACAGAATCTTAGAATTCTGCCTGCCACAACCCAATTCCAAAAGTGAGAGGATAACCGGGTGTTGCCAGGGCATGAAACGAGAGAAAAGAGGAAGTCAGGGGACATGAAAACACAAAAGTTTTGTCTCAATACATTGACCCTGGTCAATTTTCTCTTGTATTTTCTCCATGTGAAAAATTGGGAAAATGAGGCTAAAAATTTATATCATTTGGTGGAAGCATTATGTTAGAGTGCATATTAGTTATCATTTTTTCCTATTTCCTCAGTGTCAGACACTCAGCTATGCACTCCACACGCATTCATATTTAACGACTTCCTATTCTGACAAACCAGTGAGTTTGGTCTTCAAAGCCTCATTTTGTGAAAGAAGCTATCCACCTTGTTGTTACTGCCTATACATCACGTAACATACTTGGTGTAGTGTCTCACGTAAAAGCCTATTTTAAATGGTGGCTATTATTTTAGGAGTTGTATAAGTATTTTTGGTGAAATCATACTTTTATATTTGTATAAAATTTAAGCCATATGGCTAACAGGAATCCTCACGCCTCTCCCCAAAGTGGAAGAAATAAATTAGGCAAACACACATAAAGACTTCTTTAACCAAAACTATCTTTTAGCTATTTGTGTTACTATTTTAAGTACTGAACTTCAGTGAAGGAATAAAAGCTTAACTTTACTGAGTGTATATGTGCATAAGTGAGTGTGTTTGTATAAGTGTGTGAGAATCCAGCAAATCCATACTATCTTTAAGAGTAGAGGTAGGTCCAAGAAAACCTTATATTTTTTCCCCTTGATCCTACCAGAACTGCAGAACAGGCTACTTACAGCATTACTGTCAAAAGGATTAACAACGTATATCATCAAAAAATGCAAATTCAAAATTCAAAATTTTTCTTCTAATTATAGAACTGCTGTTATTTTCACCCATTATCTCCCTGCCCTCCACCGGCCAGGATTTTTTCTTTTTTTCTTTTTTAAACCAGCTTATCTTCCCTATGTTCCTGTCTGTCTTCCTTTCTTCTCCTTGCCTTAGGTAATGTCCTGAAAATGAAGGGAAAACAAAATACTAAAAGGACCAGATTACATGAATGAAATACAAAGGCAAATTTTACTTTAGCAATATTCCTGCCAGAGAGAATTCTTACACTCTAGTGCCTCTTAGTCATTTTCAAGTACATGTATCAAGTCCCCAAACAGAACGTATACAAAAATGAAACCTATGAAATTCAACTCTATCAATCAGTTTTAGCTAAATTACACTGTGATAACAAGCAACCCTCAAAAATCTTAGTATCCTACAACAGCAGAGGTTTATTTCTCACTCAGTTTGTATTTTCAGCATGAGTCAGCTGTGGCTCTGTTCCATGAATCTTTAAGTCAAGGTCCAGACTGATAGAGGAAACCCCTAACTAGAATATTTCTCATCTTGTGGGGAGAGGAAAAGGTGGCCAAATCACAGACCGTGCAATGATTCTTAAAGTTTGTATTTAGAAGTGAAACATAATTTTCACTCATTAATCATTTCACTTCATTGCAGTGCACATAGCCAAGCCTGATATCAAAGGAGCAGGTAGTGATATATAGTCCTTCCTTACGGGGACAGCAGCAAATATTTTGAACAATAGAATCTACCACGGTAATTTACATTAATACCACAAAGGTAAATTATTCCACCATCCTCAAAGTAGAAGTAACATCACATTTCTTTGTATGTCACCAATGAAATGATTCCCCAAATGCATGGTTTTGGACTTTCCACCATTCTGCGTACATAGGCTCCTTGAGCTTGGTCTATTTCTATTTATGTAAAATCTGGAATGATAAAAGAAAACATAGCCCAGCTGCAAAAGGTGCAACTCCCAGGAGCAATGGCTATAACAACTGTGGGATGCAACCTCTCTGTCTAGCACTATTTATTAGCCTAGTGTCTTACACACCCAGCTGGTCATTTTGTGTCTAGCATGGTCCATTCAAAGTCAGACAATTCTGCTATCAGCTTCACTCTCTTTATGCAAGCTCATACATAGGGGATATTAAAACTATGTCACAAAACACTTAATATCCAGCTTACAGATACACAGGTAGCCAAACACTCTTGTGATACAGCCACCTCTAAGGTGCTGGTTTCAAGCAGGCTTAAGTCTACTAGTTTACCTATATAATGTGGTACCGTAGTGTGATTTTTTTTCCCCCAATCTGAGGAGCTCGATATCACAGCAAGAGTAGGGATGCACTCCTTGCAGCAATATTCCTTTCTGTTTCTGGAAATACACCTCTTAATTTTCAATGAGACTTGTAGTAGATGCAGTGCTGTACCACCTTCAGGACCAAGGCACTCATTCCCACAGCAACAAGGTGTGTTGGCTACTGAAGGCTCACAGCTGTGTTGGCTACTGAAGGCTCACAGCTGTCCCCCATCCAGGTTGCCCTTGACTGAAGAAAGCTACAAATATTGCTCCTCCCTAAGGGCAATCCACATCCAATAATTTGTTGATGTGCTGATACAGAAGACTGTCCCCTTCATCACCTAAATTGGGAAACCACTGAAGGGCCTAGTTTTAGAGTTCCCCACAATATTGGCCGAAGCTGCTGTTGCAACTGCATCGCAGTTCAGATTCTCTCTCAGCCCAATTCTACATTCATTGTTCCCTCAAAGATATTGATCCAGAGATCATGCACAAACATATGAAAATACCGATGTCTCAGAGTCTGTTTCCCAGGGAACCTGATCTGCAGTGGTTGGTCTGGAAATGATCCTACAAATCAGACTCTCAAATGGATTTTGGAGTTGACTCACTAGGAAAGAGGAGGCCATTATTGGTAGGAGGAGTATAGACAGCCCCTGGCTTGCTGTAATGACACAATTGTTCAAGAAGTCTTATGGGTGATAAACTGGAATGGACTTTCAGTAGAAGGGAACGCACTGTCGGGTGCAACACACAAGGCAGCTGAGAAGTACACGGGAACTAGTTATTACCCAGAGTACGGAATTGGCTGGCTGTTGCCCAGTGTACCCAATGCACTAAAGAAAGCAGTGAGACGCTAAGTATCATTAATCACCAATTTAAGGCAAAACTGCAAAGCCAGAGACCCTTGTTGGCAACATATAAAGAGACTCTTACTACCTGAAGGCAGAGAGCAGAAAAAACTAAGGACTGGGTCCAGGTCTCAATTATAATAAAAGAGTAGAAGAGCTCCGAAGGGGGTTGAATTCTCAGCCTCAGCAACTCTTCTATTGCTAAGAGAGTAGATCTTAAAAGCTCTCAACACATGAAAAAAAGCTGTTATCATGTGAGGTGATGGGTATTAAGTAAACTTCCTGCGGTGATCATTTCACAATATATACATACATAAAATCATTATGTTGTACACCTAGAACGAATATTACACATCAATTACATCTCAATTAAAAAAAAGAAAAGAAACGTCTTCTGCTTCAAGATCAGGCTCTTGAGAAACAGTCAATCCTGCAGCAGCAAGAAACACCAACCCAAGTTCAATCCTCAAAGAATGGTCATATTACATTACATTTATCAAGTTATCTTGCTATATTATATTTCATTGCAGCACAACACGGACAGAGAAAGATATCCAGAGATAAATTAATTAGGAAAATCCAAAAGAGAAACCTGAGCTTTGAAACAAAAATAAATATACCAGCAGTAGTCAAAGTCTGTAGGTTAGTTGAGGACTCAAACACCACTATATAAGCTAAATGAAATTGCCCTAACTCGGTTTATTTTTTGAGTAATTGACTAGAGTTAGTAGTGTAACCGTAGGACAAAAACACACGTAACCTTTAAATGCACATGCCTCAGGTTACAAAAAGTAATGGATTAGAGTATGAACATGTAACTCTAATCAGCCCTAAGTGTATTGGGGAAGGAGGGAGAGCAGGGAAAGGAGGAGGGAGAGGAACATAAATAGATTTAGTATTTCTCAGTTTCTTCCCCAAAGATATAAGACACCCCTCATCCCATCTCCTTGGGAGATGTGCCTTGGTATCTCAACAGGACCGTCCAATGCTTTTCTATGTTTCTTGCTCTCTCTCTGTCCAAGTTATCCTCATTCTTCAAACCTCAGGAGTAGCTGGCTAGGAAGAAAGTTATCTTTTCCCCTAATGGAAAAGATTAGCATCTCAGTGATAAGTTTTCCCATCCCTTTCCTTTCTATTTCCAAACTAGGGAACTCCTTTACAGAGTCAACTTGTTTTTCAACCCAGACCACAATTGTTTTGTCTCTTATATCTTCCTTCTAGAACTTAGAATATTTTTTTCAGGAAGAATGGTAATTATTATATTTTCCTTATACATTTTACTTTCCTTTTGTTGTAAGCTACGTTCTCCGAGAAGCAGATCCTGAGTGAGTTTAGTACTCAGGATGTTTATTAGGGCAGGGGTCCCCCAACCCCTGAGCGGTGGACCAGTAGCAATCCGAGGCCTGTTAGGAGCCAGGCCGCGCAGCAGGAGGTGAGCGGCGGGCCAGCAAGCGAAGCTTCATCTGCCTCTCCCCACCGCTCCCATTACCGCCTGAACCATCGCCGCCCACCCCTGTCCCGTGGAAAAATTGTCTTCCACGAAACCGGTCCCCGGCGCCGAAAAGGTTGGGGACCACTGTATTAGGGAGTGCCCTTAGGATCAACACAGGTAGAAGGTAGGGGAAGGGAGCTAAAGGGAGCAGAAGTCAAGCTTTAACACCAACCCGACAGCCTCAGCCAGCTAGAGTTCTGGAGGGAACTCACGGGCAGGGCAAACCCGTCAGAGTTTTCTCATGTTGTGTTAAAGTGGCTGGACCTTTATATTCCCACCTTGATTAGTCATCGAACATAGTCCAACGATATAGTTAGGATTCTATAGAGAAAGAGAGAAAGATTAACTTGAAGGAATTGACTTACGCAGTTGTAGAGGCCTGGTAAGTCCG
Source organism: Lipotes vexillifer (assembly GCF_000442215.2). Classification (NCBI taxonomy): domain Eukaryota; kingdom Metazoa; phylum Chordata; class Mammalia; order Artiodactyla; family Lipotidae; genus Lipotes; species Lipotes vexillifer. The sequence continues at coordinate 999,725 of NW_006794157.1, read as the reverse complement.
AGATCTGCAGGGTAGGCAGCAAGATGGAGACGCAGGGAAGCGTTGCAGTTGGAGTCCAAAGGCAGTTTGCTACAGGCCGCTCTCCTTTTCCAGGGCTATCAGCCTTTTTCTATTAAGGCCTTCAGCTGATTGGATTAAACCCGCCCACATTATGGAGGACATGCTCTCCACAAAGTCTACTGATTTAAATGTTAATCTCTCTCAAAAGATACCTTCACAGAAACATCTAGAATAAAGTCTGACCAAATATCTGGGTCTCGTGGTCTAGCCAAGTTGACACGTACTTTTAACCATCACACCACCCAGAAAGGCATGATCTTGAGAAATGTCTCTACAGCTGAGGCAACCTATGAAGGGGCTGACAGCTGAAAGCAGTCTGCTGATAGCATGCCTTGCAGCTGGGGCAATGAATCCTTTCTTGAAATGGAATCTGAGCCGCGCCTTTCTGTGTTCAGGTTAATTAAATGTATTCAACAATTAAAGTTGCAGTTTAGAAGCTTATTAATAGGTTTCAAAGCAAAGGTTAATAAATATATATTAAGATACAGTCATGGAGGTTACATACGCCTTTTTTGTTCAAAAGAAATGAATAAGTAAGGGTGTTTTAAATATCTGAAATCATTATTTACATATGCAGTAAACCACATGTAGGGTCTACACTGTCTAAGCTACACAGATTAGTTACCATCACTCATCCAGGGAGCCTCCCTCAGAGTTAGCTTATATTCCTTATCCCTTTCAGAGCCTGACGTGGTGCTCTATTAAGGTGACTGTAGTGGAGGAGGGGCAAACAGACAACTTACAGAAACTTAATCCTGTGACTTAAGCAATTATTTGATAACATTTCCTGGAACAACTAATAAGTATTATTCAAGGATAACTTGTCAGGACTCAGAACAGAAGCACAAATACACAGAGATCTCAGTTTCTATCTCCCTCATTTTTTGTTTCTCTCCAGGTTCTAGTAGGCTTTACACCAGATGTGAGAGACCATCAAACCAGGAGTTGGGTGGATGGATAAAGACTGATTGAAGTGGAAGAATGATCACTTGAGATGTGCCTCCCCCATCTCCCCCACCTACTGGAACTGATTCCATTGGAGGAGTTACCTGTCCTGCAAACTCAGCTAATGAAATCTGCATGGAAGCGATTCCTCTCTCACTTTGGCCACACTGATTAGCTCAGGAATGGGCATGTGATGCAGAATGAGACAATGAAATATTTACGGAAGTTTCTGGGAAAAAGGGAGGGAGAAACGGTGTGGTGAGAGGTGAGATTGTCGCAGCCACCCTGAATATGAGGTGGGATGACAGAGAAGAGCCTTTTTGTCAAGGACTAAGCCTCCGGATTAAAATACACTTAAAGTTAGTTCCACCTCTGAGTTTTTCAGTTATCTATGAATTTTCTTTTTTGTACTTTCTGTGAGGTATATCACACACACACAAAAGAAAGTATAAAATTCATGTGAGGTTTAAAGACAATAATAAAGCAAACAGCAAGGTGACCACCAATCAAGGCAAGAAATTGAAAATTGCCAGCATCTCAGAAGGCACCCGTATACTCTCTCCCCGCCCCCCGCCCCCAGAGGTAACTGCCTGCCTGGATGTTGTGATAATCGTTTCTCCTCTGTACCACATAGTTTCTGTTTATCCTCCAGATATACTATCCAACCTTCACCTTGCTCTATACTCCAAGAGAAATAAATTTGTGTATTACATTAACAGATCTTCTTGTCCTCTGGTTTTCAGTTGAATGTGACCAAGGGGAGGTAGTGAAGGAAAATTAGAACATGGGAGGAGAAACCAGGGAGTTTGTTACCCGCTATAGGACAGTGTCTGGCAGCAGCTATGTCTCTTCTTGGAAGTTCCTGCCAGGCATAGCCCTGCCCTTCATGGTCCCCATGACATCATGGTTCTAGCCTCTACCAGAGGACTCCAGCGACTACGGTCTCATAATACTACCCCCTCCCCACATCTCTCCAGCCCAAGGAGTTCCTGTTGTTTCTAATCTCTGGTAAAATCCACCATCCCCTCTTTGGTTTCTCAACTCCTCTTCACCTGTGCAATTATTTCCCTGTATTTAATTCCCTGTATTGAAATACTTAGAATTTTTTTTCCTGTCTAGTCTACGAGATTAAGAGCAATAAAAGGCTAGCCACACTATCAGCCAGAGGGAAAGCTTTGAACATTTCACCAACTGTGGTTGTTGATAAGGGTAAGAAAGTTTCTTCATAGGTTTTTTAAAAGTTTTTATCATGCTGAAATCTATGATAGTATTTTTCTATACCTACTGAGATTATCTCATGATTTTTTTCTCCTTTAATCTGTTAATGTGGTCAAGTTACATTAATATTCTGTTTTCTCAATCTGATCCTCCCCAAAACAGACTCTGCTACAATGAGAAGCAAAATCAGGACACGGTTTTTCATTTTCTTCTGTGCTTAGTTGCCCACACACACACCCTTTTTTTTTTTCCTGTGAGCTTGTCATTTAACTTGAAAATTTTCTTGTAGGAATTTTTTCAGCACCTAGGATAAAGGGACATTCATCCAGAGATTTGGATTTTCTTCTGCCAATCCTGGACTACTTGTTGGATCACCAAAGTGATGCAAATTTAAGCTAAAAATTCACTTGATGGCCAACCTATTGTTCAAACTTCTCAGGGCCTTTTACCTCCTGCTTTACTCACTCATCACAAAGGTAAATTTTCCTACAGGGCCCTGGGGATAGAGATCTAGAGCATATTTAATTCTGGATCACCCTTACTCTGAAGAATGGCCTTTGGAGACCCAGCGTGGAGGGAGGGTCTCCCACGAGGTGCCCCATCTTGGGGAAATGCTGTGCTTTGTCTTCTGAGGTCTGTCCCTGACAAAGCTGAAAAACAAACACAACACAACACAACACAGGTTTGGTAAATGTTCTTTGAACAAAACAAGATTTAACACTCAATTTACCTTTCTAGGTTCCCACTCTCTTTGATATTGGCCTTATAATTCTGTTAGGGGAACCACTGACTGAGACAGCCCACCGTGGCCAGGCACCACAGTAACCACTTTCATGAGTTATCTTATGACAGGAGGTCCTGGTAAGGAATGCAGAACTAACAAGCCGCCACCAACTGGAAGAATTTGGGAAAGGTCAAAAGGAGAGAGGACATGCCAGTCCCTATGTCCACCAACCTCCCAGAATCCTCCTCGCTGGAATCCATCTTGGCTGAGCGATGCACACGCCACCAAGAAGGACCCTGAAACAGAATGACTGGCCAGAGACAACGGGGAAGCTAAACCCATCACCATTAAACCCGAGACTTCAAGCCACGTGGCAGAGCAGTCCTCCTGGGTTCCTTTACACTGCTGCTCTCCACCCGGGTGCCCCATCCCAATAAAGTCTCTTGCTTTGTCAGCACGTGTGTCTCCTAGGACAATTCATTTCTGAGTGTTAGACAAGAGCCCACGCTCGGGCCCTGGAAGGGGTCCCCTTCCTGCAACAATTCCTCACCATCTTAGCATCTCTTCAATACTTTTAAGAATAGTTTTTATTTAACATAGCATTTTTGTTTTAAGAGGAAAGGTCAGTTCAAATACCCAAATATCCATATTATCAGAAATGGAATTCTACTCCCTTTTGTTAAAAGCCAACTTGAATTAGGTTTTCTGTCACTTGCACATGAAAAAGTCCTAATAATTAAGAGGGAGATGTGGCTATCCATGCATCAAAATGATGTACTAAATGACCGGTTAAGTGTAAAGGAGATAGTGTCACTGCATCGTCATTTGTCACTTTTCTCCTTGAAATAAACCTTCTCAGAACTTGTGGTACATTATTTCTCTAGTATATTCTATGCACATGTTTATATCACCCTATGGGTATTACTGGGTGACATTAAATCATGGTTTCTATCTATCCATGTATGCTATAAGGGCCCTCAGGACATGGACCAGATGCATCCATTTATGAGTCAGTCAACAAATATCCATTGTGTCTTGTACAGACACTAAAAATACAATGGCAAACAAAGCAGCCAAGATTCCTGTCTTCATGTGCCTCACATGAAAGTGGATAAGACAGATACCAATAAAATAATCAAATAACAAAATGTATGAAAAGACATGGTGCTATGAGAGTATATAATGAGGGAAAGTGTCCTAGCAAGTAAGTCAGGAAAGGCTTTTGAGGAAACAATAATTGAAGCTGTTAGCTTCTGTGGAAAACATTACTGACTTTTCAAGGCATTAAGAATTATTAGGGAGAAATTTTTTTCTGTTAATTTTAAATTGTTCATTTAAAAATAACTGTGAACATGATGGCTTGTAGGCTGATTAATTTGAAATTCGATCAAGTAAATTGTTCTAAACCTTGTCCATTCCAGTGAACTCTGTATGGGATGCTTTTTAACCACAGGGTCCTGGCCTAAATCTAAGCATTCATCTCACACAAAATGTCAAGTGCATTTCCCTAGTACTAATTCTTTCAAATTCTCTCTAACACCTTTCCCCCAGAGCTATCACTATTGTAAAGCAAACTAAGGCCATCACCATCCAATACTTAAACTGTATATTAAAGATGTCATCCCATTTATCCGTGTTATCCTAGTGTCTGTTACTTCAGACAAGGTACAACTGGCCACAGATTATTTGCCAGCTAAGCTTAACAAAATGGCTCAATTGAATAAGTCAAGGCATCTTTGCTTCCTCAAACATGAGACACTAATATGAGGTAAGCATTATTTTCTGGACATGTTGTTTTCAGTGAAGTGTTTAAGATTTATGGGGTCATTTTTTGTGATTATTTCTGATGTTTCCTGACTACATTTACCATTTTCAGAACTCAAAGCAGCAGCTCCAAGTCACTAAATCATGCCTGGACCTCTCATAATTCATTCTAGCAGGATACTAACTGAACCAGAACCGTTCTGTGTTGCCATCTGCAAAGCAAGGTCTGGGAAGTGGAAAACTTTTAGCATTTGATCCAAAGTAGGGCAACTCAATTTTTTATAAAAGTCACCTTGAATTTTCAATCCCCCAATACATCTATTTCTCTTCACTTCACCCAACTCTTTGTAAACTGCAGAAATTCATTTTTAAGGGATGCATTTTAAAATAAAGGAACAGGGCTTCCCAGGTGGCGCAGTGGTTGAGAGTCCGCCTGCCGATGCAGGGGACACGGGCTCGTGCCCCGGTCTGGGAAGATCCCACATGCCGCGGAGCGGCTGGGCCCGTGAGCCATGGCCGCTGAGCCTGCGCGTCCGGAGCCTGTGCTCCGCAACGGGAGAGGCCACAACAGTGAGAGGCCTGCATACAGCAAAAAAATAAATAAATAAATAAAATAAAATAAAGGAACATTCTAACTAAACATTGTAGTAATCATTTCACAATATATGTGAAATCATGATGCGGTATACCTTAAACTTATACAGTGCTGTATCTCAATTATATCTCAATAAAAATGGGGGAAAAAGATGAGAGCTGATAAGTAAAAGTAAGCTAGGTAAAGAGGGAGGCAATAAGTATCATAGGCAGAGGAAACGCTATGTGCAAAGGTCAGGATTTGAGAAAGAATGTAGCATCCATTCTAGACACTATTTATTGCCTCATCAACATCCATTTAGCCTTTTCTTCCTCTGAATATGATTTCAATTTTGTTCAGATATCCGAATCCATCTCTGGATACTCAGGAGAATTTGATTAGTTTAAGCTAATTAGTGTGTGGCATTTCCTTGGCGACTATTATTTGTTCAGCCCAATAAAAGTTAAAGGGAAAGACCCAGTCCATGCCTCAAGGAGAGATTTTCCTCTCTCTTTCCTGCTGGATGTGATCAAAAAAAGCTTGTAACCCTTATTTCCACTGGCAATCCTCTTGCTACACCAGCCTTAAAATGAAGCCAAACTGTGGAGAGCTTAGCACAAAACAGAAATAAATTCAAGTATTTCATAATAAAAATAAAGGAACATTCGAAATATCACAAGTTTGTATTTTGTTCAAATTAAGCCAATAGGCTTAAAAATGTAATTTGACTACATCAAGACTTAATTCCCAATGTGAATATTCTATTAAGAAAGTGTTCATATTATGTCAGACACATAGCATACAGTACAATTACAAATAAACAATTCTGCAATATTGCCAGCTGTCTAAAATTTAAACAAGCATGGCAAGGAAACAGTCTGTTCACACATCACATTGTATTTAATCACATTAATTTCAAATGACTACTGATGATTTTGATAGTTAAGCTGATGGTGATGTTTATTTTTTCCATTTCTTCATTAATGCCATATTTGTATAGTATTAGACAATAATTTGTCAAGGTGCTGGAATACATTTTATTGAAAATAGTGTAAATATCTTTGTCAATTATAAAAAACATTTGTATTATAAAACTGTTTGTCACATAATTCTGAGAAAGTTTTCAAAGCTATTGTTCAGTAATTTCTTTTTTTTTTTTTTTTTTTTTTGCGGTATGCGGGCCTCTCACTGTTGTGGCCTGTCCCGTAGCGGAGCACAGGCTCCGGACGCGCAGGTTCAGTGGCCATGGCTCACGGGCCCAGCCGCTCCGCGGCATGTGGGATCTTCCCGGACCGGGGCACGAACCCGTGTCCCCTGCATCGGCAGGCAGACTCTCAACCACTGCGCCATCAGGGAAGCCCTGTGCACACCTTTTGACCTGAGTATCATTTCATAAAGTGGGGTAGCAGGGAAAGACCGTAAGTGTGCTCACCAAGGAGCATAGTAGGGCTGACACTGGAGACTAAATCTGACTTAAATGAACTTGGATGAGGGCAACAGAGTGGCAGCAAGGGCAAAGCAAGTACAGCAGAGAGCTGGGCAATCGTTGGTCCCAGAGGTCCTTGCCAACACAGAGAACAGCAGGAAACACAAGCATCAGACCGTGCATGCCATCAGCAATGCAGGGGCTGTTTTGATAAAGCCACCCAAGCACAGGACTTAGAGCAATGGGAGTGAGGCAAAGGATGGAGATGGTGTGAACCGGCTGCAGGGAGCAGAGAGGGGCTGAGGGAGTGGGTGGTGGAAGGTAGGCAAGTTCAAGTAACTCGGCCATCCACTGGCCTCACAACAAGGCCTGGGTCT
>NW_006794157.1:990502-992627 GCF_000442215.2 Lipotes vexillifer | reverse complement strand
TCAGCAGGATTTTCAAGCAGAAATCATAAGTGCGAAACAGAGCCCGGTAGAATATGTGCCTTGTTGCTCCCCTAACTTCAACATTTCTTGAGTCTTTTACTCCTGGCTTCCCAGAACTGGGAGTTGAACACAAGGTTTCTAGTTGGTTGGATGTATTTGGCTATGTAAATGTACTCAGCTTGTTTAAAATTCACAGGCTTGCCACATTTTTAAGCATCAAATCGTTCTTAAAAGATTTGCTTTCACAGGTCTCTCAGTCAGCATAATTAGCTGAACACCTGTTATGTATACTGAGCTGTGACCTAGGTGTTACAGTGTGAAACAGAGGAAATAAAGATACAAACAAATGTGTTCTGTACCCCACTCAGAGCCTCCCCATCAACCATAAACACATATGAAACTGACAAGAAAATACAGCCAAGGAAACAGGAAGGGAAATGCAAACTCTTCACTATATAGCATTTTCTTTCCTTTTTTTTTTTTTTTTTTTTTTTTTTTTTTTTTCCAGTCCGCGGGCCTCTCACTGTTGTGGCCTCTCCCGCTGCAGAGCGCAGGCTCCAGACGTGCAGGCTCAGCGGCCATGGCTCACGGGCCCAGCCGCTCCGCGGCATGTGGGATCTTCCTGGACCGGGGCATGAACCCGTGTCCCCTGCATCAGCAGGCAGACTCTCAACCACTGCGCCACCAGGGAAGCCCCAATATAGCATTTTCTTTATGATGCTAGTGGCCCTGGGTTACTGCCAAGTTCATCCAGAGATTAGCACCACCATGGGTCTGAGGATCCTCAGCTTGACTCTCATGCTGCTGAAAAGCAGAAAACACTTGACTGTGTTCCCTGGAGTTCTGGATGCCCTAAAACCAAAGCCATTTTCCTCACAGAAGAGCAAGGATGGATTCTCTCTCCCAACTGAGTTGTACTTTTCCTTGCAGGAGCCAAAGCAGTGTTATTTATGCCCCAAGATCTCTGAGCTGTTGATGTGAAGCAACATTCCATTTTTACCACAACGCACCTTTTCTTTCACAGAACTCCTGGTCAAGAGGCAAATGAATGGTTGCCAGGACAGAATCCCACTGGTCACTCAAGATTGGTTACTGGGTCAACCTTGTCTAATTCTCTCTTCCTTTGAGATGAGGGTTTCTTCCCAGGAGGCTCCCATGTCACTCATGTAATAAATTCAGGTAGGCGTGCTTCCCTAGTTATGCTCAGATGTCTGGACACAATTTATGCACAAGCTGTACCTACCACTCCCCACTCAACACCACAATAAGAAAGGTTAGAAGTGGAGGTGTCTGTCACTTAGTTTCACCGTCAAGTTCATCAACAAGATGTACAAACCTTGTTAACTGCAAATAACCTAGAGAAAGTTGAAGGCAGAGAATATATGAGAGTGACTAAATGAGTTAACTTCATATTTATACAAGGGCCTAGTGGCTGGTCACTTTCTGATTCTTTAAGAAGATGTCTGTATCTCCTCACCTCCCTTGAATTTTCTCATTCCTCCTAAATCCAGCAGGAGAGCCATTGGCTTTGTCGCTCTCATTCTCAAAAGACTTCTTTCTTGCCTTTGACATACTCTTGTTTCCTAATCAGTATTTGAACGGATTTTCCACATCAACAGTGAGATACTGTATCCCTTGAAAAGACATGCCCTCTTTTAAATCACTCTCTCCAGTGCTTCTCAAACTCTAGCATCCATCAGAGTCACCTGGGGGACTTAGGAAACCACAGATTGTTGGTCCCCATCCCCAGTTTCTGATTGGTGGGGCCTGAGAATTTGTATTTCTAGCACATTTCCAAGTGATGCTGAGGCTGCTGGTCCAGGCACCACACCTTGAGAATCGCTGCTCTAAACCAACATCCAGCCCCTTTGTATTCATGAGCTAAGTGGAATGCTACAATGAGCTTGCAAACAGCATCAAAGAGCCACCAAAAGGCAGATGCTAGAGTGGTGTGTTTTTGTTCCCCTCAGAAAGTGTCTCACCTTGAGCCAGTACTTCCTAAAGCACCATCTCCACTTTCCTACCAGATTTTTTATATCCTGGCTTTCATGTTGAGAATTAGAATAGGATGTTTCTGTAGACTTTTCAGATACTCACCCAGTTATCATGCCTCTTCATCTGCTGA
>NW_006794157.1:955140-990408 GCF_000442215.2 Lipotes vexillifer | reverse complement strand
GCTGAACCCAGTGGTTTGAGAAATCTCTAAAACAAAACTTTAGTGCTATTTCCAACTAGCTTTACAAAACATAAAATAGGAGATTGCAGGAGCAGCCAGACTAGTAGCCTTAGTGCATCTGCAAGGCCAAGATGCCTAATTGCACTACCATAATTACAGTCACCCTTGAGTTCTCCTCACACATAAGCAGTTGCACACAGAGAGTTATTAAAAGACTGCTTGTAAAAACACATTATGGGCTCAGACTTGGCCTCCATCAACTCATCCTAGCAGTCATGACTTTTAACATAAATTTTAAAAACCCATTTAGTCTCTGGGCAATTGTAAGCATCAGTTGAAATAAACATTTTAAAAATACAAAAATGTTTATTTTCCAAGCAGCAGACATTTATGTTTTGTGCTAGTCCAATTAAACCAAAATTTTAACGACATAAATGTAATCATTCAGTGAGCTGGGGCTAAAACTCAATGGAGGAACAATTACAAACGGCTCTATTGTTGAAAGCCCTTGTTCTAACTAACCTGGAGAATAGACTTAGTGCTCGAACTACATGAATCTAGACTTTCTTCACTTCTTCATCAGGAGAAGGTAATAACTCAAGAGTTGAGAAACCCTAGCATGATAGGAAGTCAGGTATTTATAAAGCTTCATGTAGGTTGGAAATAAAAAAAAGAGGCCAGGAATGTGAAAGAACAGCATGCAATCCCTTTACTGCAGCAGCCCTCTTTACTGGGACAGGATTTACAGATGCTGTAGATGCTTTTGCAGATGCTAGGTTGAGGTTTTCCAAAAGATCCTTTTTCTTTCAGCATCCTCTCTAAAACTGTAGCTGAGTCAAAGACTAACAAATTGTTCAGTATTCAACAATATTTATCTAGCACCTGCTATGTGCCAAGCACTTAAAAATACACTTGTTAACACTTAATTCAAACGTGTCTTTAAAATTTTCTCTGTTCTCCTAAGATTTTAGCACCAGAAGAGGATTTCTGGGCAAATCTAGAACAAGAGCTAGACTCCACACATGCTGTTACTTGGGACAAATCAACCAGCCTCTGGTCTCAAGTTTCCTCAACTGAAGAAAGACCAGTTGTATCATGCCAGTGGTTCTCAAACTTCAGCAGTCATCAGAATCACCTGGAGGACTTGTCAAAACACAGATTGCTGAGCTCCACCCCCAAGTTTCTGATTCTGGAAGTCTGGGGTGGGGCTCAGAAATTTGCATTTTTAACAAGTTCCCAGGTGATGCTGATGCTGCTGGTCCAGGGATTATAATTTGACTAGAGTTTAATGATTATTGTCTAAAAGTTTTCTGTCTTGCCAGGTTGCCCCTTGCCAGGTCCAAGACCAGGCTTTTTCTGGAAGATTTATTTTTTTTTGTCTGTGGCTGTTTGTGTTTCTGGGTTGCCAGCATCTTCAGCTGTAAGGCTATACATGAAGCTAGAAGAAAACTAAGGGAACTGTGCTATTCCTTAGGGTCTTAAGGCCCGTCTGCCTTCTTTTTCTGTTTTACAGAGTCTTATGTTTGCTTTATACAAAGTGTCCAGGGTGCTTAGTTGTACTTACCAGGAGAAATAGCAGAAAGTGGGATACATGCCTCTACTCCATAATCCCAGAAACAGAAGTCTCTGGTCCATATTTTGAGAACCACTATATCAGATGATATCTCACATCCCTTCCAACTCTACACTCTATAATTATGATTTTTAAAAGTGTCCTCATCAATTCATGAGACACATGGCAGAGCATACACTGAGCAACACAGAGAAGAGATAGAGCTGGCCCTTTGGACCTCTATCTTTTCTTTTGTTCTAATTAGCTACCAATTAGCGCTACCAGGTGTAAGGCCTGGGGAATCCTCAGCTAACTCTCAGCTGCCAAGGTTCTCCTACGACACCTGTTCAGACCACACCTCCAAGTAAGTATTCTGGGTTCTACAATTTGCTAACCTAGGACCCATTCTCTGGGGCCTCCCTCTGTGCCAGAACTAGTCTGTCAAATCTTTCTCTATATGGTACTGGTGAAGAAATGGCCATCTGCTTCCAAGATTTACCCTTTTACAGGGACTTTATTTTTTCTTAACTCAGAGGAGAGGTTGGTGGTGATTTCAGATACTTTGAACCATCCTGGTCAAGTTGGCATCACTTCTTCCCTGGTTGTCCACAGTCGCTTTCCAACTGCTCTTCTGTACATTCTTGCCCCTTGAAACCTCCTTTCAACATGGAAACCTGAGTGATCTTGCCAAAATGAAATACTCATGGCTTGCTTAGTTTTAATTACTTCTTCAGCTCTTAAAACAAATAGTGAAATACCTGGTATGTCCAGTGTGGCCCTGCGTGGCCCAGGACCTGCCCACTTCCAGCCCCTTCTCTCACTTCTCCCCTTCTCTGCTCCCTGCACTTAGTCACAATGACCTACACTGGTTTCCTCAACAGCCCTCTTTCATTCCATACACCTTCCTACCACTGGGCTTTAGCCTTTGCTGCTCATTCTCCCTGAAATACTCTCTCTATTCAGCTAGTTAATTCCTACTCATCCTCCTGCAGGTGTCAATTCAAATCTTTCCCTGATTTGAGGGAAATCAAAATACCTGGTCACATCCTGCTGCTACTCATTTATAGCACTGTTTCTTTTCCTTCATAGCAAATATGATCAAATAATCACAAAATCTGTTATTTATTTTTGCACCATTATATCACCAGCACCTGCCACAACGTCTGGTGCATGAGATAAGTACAATAAATCTCTCTTGAATATTTGAGCAGGAGAGACTTCCCCCAAAATATCACATCTTAGTCGTTAGGTGTTGCAAAAAAAAATAATTTGTTTCACTTCAATCAACAGTGCCCAGCATTGAGGGCTTTTTCAAACACATTGAAGGAGATAGAAGATTTTCATTTCATGTGTTAAAGAACTGGCAAAGTGTTCAAATACTCAACATAGCAGAGTTTTGCCATTCAGAAGGGCTCTGTCTGGAGACTTTGGCTAATCCCTCAATACATGAAAAATTCCATAGCATTTTATTTACTCCACAAAAGTGTGGTTCAACAATGACAAATAAGCCTTTACCTTCTAATGCTTCAATGAAATGACTGCTGAGCCTCCTGACTTTAAGTCACATTAGCAAAGAGGCTCAGTCATGAGTTTCCTAAGCATATCCTCAACCACTGAGATAACTGCTCATTCAGCATTCACTGAAGTTTTCTCTTATTTGATGAGCCTAACCAAAGCACACGTTGAAATCTTACAAATCACTTTTATTGTTCCATAGAGTGCATATTGTAAACTTGCTCTGGTCATGGACAGAATAACAGCTAGAAATAATTTGGGATAAATTAAACAGAGTGTTGAATTCAACTAAGAACCATCACTTTCTTTGACCTTGTCTAGAGTCACAAATACCATAAGATGAAGAGGTGTCCACCAAGGGCCTCACAGGTGCAGAATCTTGACAAACTGCAAACCTCAGATTAAATCATAATTAAAATGTGAACAAGATCCCAGTTCATTTACTTAAGTATAGTTTGAACAAGCCATACAACATTAGTTAGCAGATATTTGCAACTACTTTTAAAAGAAAACATGTTTCAAGGCATTGCATTTATAGATTTGAGCTAAAGATTGTCAGACATTCATAGAACCACCAAAAAATATATATAATATAAAACACATGAAACATGACTCTACTGTGAGAGTGGTTATTCAAAGCTACACCTCAGTGAGCAAACCTGGCTTAACCTACAGAAAATTCAACCAATGAGAATTCTGTAATGCCTAATCACAAACACACCCAGAGGGGTTTGTATGTGCCAACAACCTGAATTTAGTAACTAAGCTGTAGTAGTTGCTGTAGTGTTTTAAAAACAAAAGTTAATTGAAGAGTGTGAGCTATCAAAACACAGCTACCAATAAGGAAAAGAAAATGGTAAGGCCAGAAAATCTGAATTGAGTTATGCAAAAAAAAAAAAAAAAAAAAGATAAAAGGTAATTTGAGAAAAATTACTTTGGACTAAGGCAAGTATGGTTAACAAGTATTTTAAGTGCCAACTCTGATGTATTGGTAGGGACTGCCCAGAGAGTTAAGCCTAAAATAATTGTGAGGCAGGGGCTAAACTTAGCAGGAAAAAATGAATCGTCAACTTGCAATATCTGCCATGGGCTTGAGAGAAAGGGGTAATACGACAAATTCCATTTTTGCTGACCCTAACCCAGGGTCTCTGTACTTTTAGGGCTACTTCTAACTTCTCCTTGTCTTCACCAGTACAAGCAGTTGGCTTCACTGGGAGTGTTATTTTTCACAAAGAACTAAGGTATTTTACCCAAAGGCTAGTGTGCCGAGGACAGCCAAATCCCACCAGGATGTTGTAAGGTCTACCAGCTGGCTCAGTGGCTTGCTGCTACCCACTAAGCCTGACAGTATGCTCAATTCCAGTTCTTGCCTCAGTATTTTCAAAATTACTACATGGGCATTTAGCGTCACTCACTATTAGTTAAAAATGCAGTGGGTAAATGTGTAAATGAGATTCAGTATTTGGTTTATACATATGATTAATTGTCTGCTTTTAGACATAGTTCTTGATACAAGTTGGCAATTTTATATGGGAAAGTATAGATATAGTAGTAGATGAATACCCACATAAGTAATGCTAACTTTGCAGATATGAAGAAAAAAGCCCTTTAGAACTAAGCCTTGAGGGATTGATAGACTTTTGAAAGCAGATTATTAGTAAAAAAGCACGCATTTCAGGCTGAGCAACGCTGGAGAAAATGTTTTTAACTTTAGTTCCTGCTGCTTCCTCCAAAGATCCCATGGCTACTTTACAGATACTACTAAAAGTCTCGTTTATGTTAACACTCCACTCTTCTGCCTCTTGGTTGTATTAGTGGGTGTTATCCTAGGACATACACCCTATGTTGAGAGAAACAAGAAACTTCACAGATTTAGGAAACCACTGCTGTGGTCTATGAGTCCCTTTTTAATTTTTCTGGACTTCCACAAGCAGAAGAACAGGATGTATAATGTATTATATATCCCAATATTCTCAGGATGATGAAAAGGTATAGAAGAAATTCAATAGATTGAGAACAGGACAGACATCTCTTTGCTGCTACAGAACCCCAGGCATATTTCCTTTTTTTTTTTTTTTTTGATTGGGTTAGGACACAAATGGCTTCATGGGTCTCATGCTGCAGAGAAAGTTCTTTTGAAAGCAGATTATTAGTAAAAAAGCACGCATTTCAGGCTGAGCAACGCTGGAGAAAATGTTTTTAACTTTAGTTCCTGCTGCTTCCTCCAAAGATCCCATGGCTACTTTACAGATACTACTAAAAGTCTCGTTTATGTTAACACTCCACTCTTCTGCCTCTTGGTTGTATTAGTGGGTGTTATCCTAGGACATACACCCTATGTTGAGAGAAACAAGAAACTTCACAGATTTAGGAAACCACTGCTGTGGTCTATGAGTCCCTTTTTAATTTTTCTGGACTTCCACAAGCAGAAGAACAGGATGTATAATGTATTATATATCCCAATATTCTCAGGATGATGAAAAGGTATAGAAGAAATTCAATAGATTGAGAACAGGACAGACATCTCTTTGCTGCTACAGAACCCCAGGCATATTTCCTTTTTTTTTTTTTTTTTGATTGGGTTAGGACACAAATGGCTTCATGGGTCTCATGCTGCAGAGAAAGTTTTTTTTTAACTTTTTATTTTATATTAGAGTATAGTTGATTAACAATGTTGTGATAGTGTCAGGTGTACAGCAAAGTGATTCAGTTATACATATACATGTATCTCTTCTTTTTCAAATTCTTTTCCCATTTAGGTTGTTACATAATATTGAGCAGAGTTCCCTGTGCTGTACAGTAGGTCCTTGTTGGTTATCTACTTTAAATATAGCAGTGTGTACATGTCAATCCCATACTCCCTAACTATCCATTCCCTCCATCCTTCCCCCCTGGTAACCATAAATTTGTTCCACAGAGAAAGTTTTGAATGATCTGAATGTAGCAGCTAGTTAGAAAGGCCCCCTGCCTAATCACAGACACTTGTCCAAAGCAGCCTCTTCACAGATGACAAAGACCTCAAACCTTGTGTGTATCTACCATATACACAAGCAAATCCAGTGCTGTGACTAAGAAGAATATGATGTGGCAAACTGCTTTAGTCTGCTTCTCAGACCATAATTTGTAATTTAATTTTATTGCTGACAATTTTAATGATCATATTTTTCTATAGAAAATATAAAAGTCACTGTGGTCTTCGGTGCTTTGCGTTTATTTCTATTAAAAACTTGGCTAAGCACACTTTCTGACATTAAAATAGTACTGCCTCAGTCAAGTTCCATAGAAGCAGGGCCTGAGAGAGGAATTCTGGTTCAAGGGATTTACTGGGGGAGTACTTTGAGGAGTAGGATTGTGAAGGAAGCAGGGCAGGGCAGGGCAACAATAGGAAGAGGGAATGTGCTCTCAGTTGGAAACCAGCTTCAGTCTGATCCCTGGGGAAGCCCTGGGGGCTGACTTGCAGCACAGAGTTACTCACACCTTGAGGGAAGAGGGCTGGCCTTCGTATATACTTGCTGCAGACAGTAGTCAAGGTCATTTCTCAGAAGGGAACAACTGCGATGGTTATCATCTGTGGATGAAAGATATCAGTAAACAAAAGGATGTTGTAGTCAAGCCATCACATTACAGCCACCCCTACAGTACACCCCGAGGGAACTCAGGATGAGAAAACACAGGATACCGTCCCCAGAGAGCTGAGGTGCACATCAAAGGAATGATTTCAGTGAGCCCAGACTCTTGCATCTCCCCATACATAGAAAAGCACTAAATTCCTTAACTTGAGATGTCTGGCTTTCTTCAATTAACATAATCGTTTGATGCTCCAACAACCTGGTCTTTGGTGCAGAAAGTCCTGTCTATCCTGGCTCCTCACTTGCCTCCGCAGAGCAGTCTATCAGAGTCATCTGAGATGTTGTGTCCCAGGCTTGATGTCCTCAGTTTTGCCCACTGAATAAAACATAACTCTCAACTTTTAGGTTGTGCATTTTTTTTTTCAGTCGACACAACGTTCACAGAAGCTGGAGGACCTGGGCAGGACAACGACAACATTCACTAAAGGCATCATCAATGGCAACTGGTCACCTATGACTCTTTCATTAACCAATTGATTTCTCCTACTTTACCCTCCTTCCCTCTAGTCTGGGGGTCAGCAATCTTTACGTGAAAATAGATACTTTAGGCTTTGCAGGTCACATAGCATCTCTGTCACAACTACTCAACTCTGCTGTTCTGGTATGAAAGCAGTCATAGACAATATGTAAACGGATGAGGCTGACCGCGCGCCTATGAAATTATTTACAAAAATGGGCAGCAAGTCAGATGTGACCCACAGGCCACTGACTCCTGCTCTATCTAGTTCTCTCTCCTCGACTTCCTGACTTATTTCCTTAACCGCTCATCTTTGCGTGCTCTCTCTCTCTCTCGCATGTAATCTCACATATAATCACATGTAATTGCATCTATTACTTCCCCATTGCTCTCCTTCCTACTTCTTCCTTTCCTGAAATGCCTCCCAGTCATCTTCCTTTCCCTTCTATTCCTCTACTTATACTCTTATTTGACCTTTGAAATCCAGCATCATTTGAAGTACCTCACACAGTGGCTTAATAAAATCCCCACTGTTCTTTCTTTTAATGATCACATCTTGTTTTACCATCCCACCTCTCTTCTAGTTTGTTGACTGAAAACAAGTGCACAACCTAAAAGTTGAGAATTATGTTTTATTTGATGGACAAAACTGAGGACTTAAGCCTGGGACACAGCCTCTCAGCTAGCTCTGAGGGACTGCTCCCAAGAGGTAAGGGAGGAACCGGGATATGTAGGGGCTTTTGTACCAAAACCCAGGCAGTCGGAACATCAAAATATTACCATTAACTAAAGAAACCCAGACATCTCAAGTTAATGAATTTAGTGCTTTTCCATGTATGGGAAGAAGCAAGGGTCTAGGCTCACTGAAATCATTCCTCAGCTATCTGGGGCCAGTATCCTGTTCTTTCCCATCCTGCGTCCCCTCAGGGTGCACTGGTGGGGGTGGCTGCAGTGGCTGAGGGCTTGGCAATGGGCAGTCCCTTTGTCTCCTTCCTGAGTTCCTTCAGGGCTCAGGGTCAGGGGGCACCTGTAGTGGCTTGATGGCTGCAACCTCCTTTGTTCATGGATATGGCTGGCAACATTTTTCATTCACAAGTTCTTCACTTATTTCTGATTCATCAGTATATCCATGTATCCTAAAATTCAGTCCTCTCAGGCTGGTCTCCTAGAACAGCAGTCCCCAACCTTTCGGTACCAGGGACCCGTTTCATGGAGGACAATTTTTCCACAGACGGGGGAGGGGATGGTTCAGGCGGTAATGCAAGCGACGGGGAGCAGCAGATGAAGCTTCGCTTGCTGCCCCATCGCTCACCTCCTGCTGTGCGGCCCAGTTCCTAACAGTCCCAGGACGGGTACCAGTCTGTGGCCCGGGGGTTGGGGACCCCTGTTCTAGAACAGAGCAAAAATATTGTACCCACTAACCAGTAACAAATTCTGTACTTATTCCAGACTCATACAAAAGTCCAGGTTTTCTGTTTGTGTTTCTTTAGTTTAGACATTTCTTTGATACTCTGAACACTGGTTCAAGTTTTATCTGTTTTATTTGGAACAAGAAAAAATATTGATTTTCAACAAGTCTGGTACCCCAATCTAACCTCACACCCTCCTCAAGGAGCATCTAAGGACACTATGTGATCAATAATCAGAAAAGCAATCAGAGGTGGAATTTTCCTTGGAGAAGAGATAAATTTGTTTTCCATGTAGAGAGCTCTTTTAGCCTCCCTTTTTAAGATTGTTTTATCCTCTTATAACTCACTTCTTCATGTGTTTTTTTCTGAAAATAATGTTCTAAAATCTCTTTCCACTTGGCAGGAGGCATTCTTCTAGGGTGGTGATCTCAGAGGCAAGAAAGCACAGAGGTGCAACAGAAGCCTCTAGATTAGTAGTCTTCATAGTTAGGAAGCTACGACCAATTCATCAAAGTAATATATCACTTAAGAGTTTGGGTGTAAGCTACTAATAAGGTATTTCTTTTCACTGGAAAGGACCCAAGGTACATAACCCTGGGGACTAACTGGAGTGGCAGCAGTCACAACAGGCAGCTGAGCAATGATCTGAGCATTCAGGATCCCAGTTAAATCTTGTCCCAGAATCACACCTGATGAAGTTGGGGATACGCAGAAAAGCACAGAATATGGGAGACGGGCTCACTCAGAACATAAAGAGCAGCTTTATTTCTCATGGGAAAAGCCCCAGGTAGAGGGAAAAATGTCTCTGGCATTGGGAGATGTTCTCCATCATGGTTCTAGAAGTCATCTCAGTGGGGATAAAGATTTATCTTAAGGGCTAAGACAGGTTCATTCCTGAAGTACATATGATAACAGCAATATTGTAACTGATCCCACTTGGAGCAACAGCACCCGGTCTTAGTTGGGGATAGGAATTCATTTCTAGGTTGAGACAGGCCCAGCTCAGATAAGGAAGTGTATTTTGGGCCTGACAGTATGAAGATAGAGTAGGGGGCAGTGTACTCCCTATCCTACGTTTGTTTTCCTTCTTTCTCCTATATTCAGTGAGAATTGAAGACTAGCATTGCTGGGAATGCAAAGTTGTGAATTTTACTTCTAGAGTCTCCTGTCATCTGTGGGGAATTGCTTGCTTGCCAGAAAGTAGAAGTAACTACATTTGGATTCTCTCAGAAATAAGGAATTGAGTACAAGTAGTTTACCTGGGAGGTAATCCAAGAAACAGCTGCAGGGAAGTGGGAAATGAGACAGCTACCACTGTGGCAACTGGAGCATCATCCTGCTGGGAAACTTCAGAAATCAATGGAGAACAGGCAGTTCAAAGATATCCCACCCAAGCTCTTGATTATGAGGCTTTCTAGCCTATCCTGGGCACAAGAAGCATGTTCCAGCTGCCTTAGCAAGGCTCCCAGCAAAGAGGTACACACGTTGGCAGTTGGAAGTAAGACAGGGAGTGTACCACAAAGTTAAGGCCCAAGAGAATATGGCTGGAGCACCAATAATATCTCTTACAAGGTATACTACTGAACTCATTTAAGTGTGGACTCTGGAGGGAAGAAGCAACAATGCAAAGTCCAAAAGGGATAGAAAACATCTTGTTTTCCCTTTCTGGGGAATTCAAAATATATAATCTGGACACTAAATGGAAGAAAAGGGTCTCACAAAGACATGGAGAAACAGATGTTACCATCTCAAAGTTAGACATTTTATTAGAAGAAAGGAATGTTTCAGAGTTGTGCATATTTTCCCTCCCCTTCCCTCTTCCCACCAAGCATGACAATTACAGTGTAAGAATCCTTTGTCAGAAGAGCTATTACATTTGAGTTTGAAATTCAAGGGTAGTAGACTAGACAATTGGTATCAATTAGCCAGGCCCTATGGAGACACTGAAAGCCTTTCTCTATCTCCCTCTCTCTCTTTTCCTAATCCGTTTTCTCTGTTTATATGATCTCCTAAATATGCTGCATCTCTTTGGTAGTCTCTGGCTGATAACAAATCAGGGTTAGATTCTAGGATATGTATTTAGTACTGGAAATACTGGGTTGCTTGGGAAATACGTGTGCATAAGACAATTTGTACTTAGACCAGAAATATTTAGTTCAGTAGATCTGTGTTCTGACAATTCCTTGGAACTTTGGAAATATGGGAGACTTGAGATTTGGGTAATTTCTGGAGGTGCCAAGGGAGCAATGCCATTGCCTATGCAAAATACTACAGCTGTTTGGAGAAGAGATCCAGATATTAATCAGACACCAGAAAGATACCACACAGCTGAGACTCAGCCAAACAAGAACACAATGAGGGGGAAAGCACTTTGTATGTATTTTGTTAGTTCTTTAATCCCCCTAAGAACAAGGGACTGACAATTTTTAAAATTAAATCAAATAAGGGCGTCAAGTGGAGTTATAGGAATTGGATTTACCCTCATAACTTAAACAACTGAAAACCTGAACAAAATACATGAAACCAGTTTTCATGTAATGAATGACAAAATAGCAGTACAGAGATCCCTGAGAGAAGGGACACAAAATGAGCTCTACAACTATACCAGGTTACTGTTCAGCAGTAGTTTCTAGTCTCACTACAGAGGGATAATCCAAACAGCCCAGCACTTCTCCTTGAGTTGAGAAGACAGAGACAGGAATTTGCAAGGGCCAAGGTAGCTAAAATTTGTGGGGCAAAAAACTAAAAAGGAGAGATATGCAAGAGACAGAGCTCCAGATTTCTGTAGAGTCCTCTGCTAAGTAGAAAAAGACATGTGTAACAGGGAAAGAATCAACAGAAAAGAGTAGGAAGAAAAATTACAGAAGCCTACTCAGAATAGGAATAATTTGTGTTCCTACCAGTCAGAGTATAAAGATATCGTAAGACCAGGTCCATTATGTAGAAGAATGTCACCACCATAATAGAGCTAAGTGGATGCTCAACTAAAGGATGGTCTGGATCCATCCTAACAAAGCTTGCAAGCAAAGTTCAAAAAGATTCAACTGATTCCAAGTAACTAACTGCACATTAGGACAAAATTCAGCACTATTTAACTGAAAACAGCAAAACCCACAAGCTAACAATATAAACAATGTAAAGTCACAATGTCAAACATGCAATCAAAAATTATAAGGCATGCAAAGCAGCAGAAAATTTTGATCTATTACTGGCCAAAAGAAAAAAATAAAATAAATATAAGTAGATCAAGAAATGACTGAGGACCAGTCCCTCGCATCAGAAAACTTGCATAAGCCTCTTAGATAGCCTCATCCACCAGAGGGCAGACAGCAGAAGCAAGAAGAACTACAATCCTGCAGCCTGTGGAACAAAAACCACATTCACAGAAAGACAGACAAGATGAAAAGGCAGAGGGCTATGTACCAGATGAAGGAACAAGATAAAACCCCAGAAAAACAACTAAATGAAGTGGAGATAGGCAACCTTCCAGATAAACAATTCAGAATAATGATAGTGAAGCTGACCAGGACCTCGGAAAAAGAATGGAGGCAAAGATCAAGAAGATCTTTGAAATGTTTAACAGAGACCTAGAAGAATTAAAGAAAAAACAAACAGAGATGAACAATACAATAACTAAAATGAAAACTACACTAGAGGGAATCAATTGCAGAATAACTGAGGCACAGGAACGGATAAGTGACCTGGAAGACAGAATGGTGGAATTCACTGCTGCAGAAGAGAATAAAGAAAAAAGAATGAAAAGAAATGAAGACAGCCTAAGAGACTTCTGGGACAACATTAAATGCAACAACATTCGCATTATAGGGGTCCCAGAAGGAGAAGAGAGAGAAAAAGGAATGGAGAAAATATTTGAAGAGATCATAGTTGAAAACTTCCCTAACATGGGAAAGGAAATAGCCACCCAGGTCCAGGAAGTGCAGAGAGTCCCATACAGGATAAACCCAAGGAGAAACACACCAAGACACATAGTAATCAAATTGGCAAAAATCAAAGACAAAGAAAAATTATTAAAAGTAGCAAGGGAAAAATGACAAATAATATACAAGGGAACTCCCATAAGGTTAACAGCTGATTTCTCAGGAGGAACTCTACAAGCCAGAAGGGAGTGGCATGACATATTTAAACTGATGAAAGGGAAGAAGCTACAACCAAGATTACTCTACCCAGCAAGGATCTCATTCAGATTTGATGGAGAAATCAAAAGCTTTACAGACAAGCAAAAGCTAAGAGAATTCAGCACCACCAAACCAGCTCTACAACAAATGCTAAAGGAACTTCTCTAAGTGGGAAACACAAGAGAAAAGGACCTACAAAACAATTAAGAAAATGGTCATGGGAACGTACATATTGATAATTGCCTTAAATGTGAATGGATTAAATGCTCCAACCAAAAGACACAGGCTCACTGAATGGATACAAAAACAAGACCCATATATATGCTGTCTACAAGAGACCAACTTCAGACCTGGGCACACATTCAGACTGAAAGTGAGGGGATGGAAAAAGATATTCCATGCAAATGGAAATCAAAAGAAAGCTGGAGTAGCAATACCCACAAGACATAAAAAAAGTCTTTAAAATAAAGAATGTTACAAGAGACAAGGAAGGACACTACATAATGATCAGGGGATCAATCCAAGAAGGAGATATAACAATTATAAAAAAATATGCACCCAACATAGGAGCACCTCAATACATAAGGCAACTGCTAACAGCTATAAAGGAGGAAATTGACAGTAACACAATAATAGTGGGGGACTTTAACACCTCACTTACACCAATGGACAGATCATCCAAAATGAAAATACATAAGGAAACAGAAGCTTTAAATGACACAATAGACCAGATAGATTTAATTGATATTTATAAGACATTCCATCCAAAAACAGATTACACTTTCTTCTCAAGTGTGCGTGGAACATTCTCTAGGACAGATCACATCTTGGGTCACAAATCAAACCTCAGTAAATTTAAGAAAATTGAAATCATATCAAGCATCTTTTCTGACCAAAATGCTATGAGATTAGAAATCAATTACAGGGAAAAACACGTAGAAAACACAAA
Source organism: Lipotes vexillifer (assembly GCF_000442215.2). NCBI lineage: Eukaryota > Metazoa > Chordata > Mammalia > Artiodactyla > Lipotidae > Lipotes > Lipotes vexillifer. The sequence continues at coordinate 976,761 of NW_006794157.1, read as the reverse complement.
CACATGGAGGCTAAACAATACGTTACTAAATAACCAAGAGATCACTGAAGAAATCAAAGAGGAAAGCAAAAAATACCTAGAGACAAATGACAATGAAAACACGATGATCCTAAACCTACGGGAGGCAGCAAAAGCAGTTCTAAGAGGGAAGTTTATAGCTATACAAGCCTACCTAAAGAAACAAGAAAAATCTCAAGTAAACAATCTAACCTTACACCTGAAGGAACTAGAGAAAGAAGAACAAACAAAACCCAAAATTAGCAGAAGGAAAGAAATCATAAAGATCAGGGCAGAAATAAATGAAACAGAAACAAAGAAAATGACAGCAGAGATCAATAAAACTAAAGCTGGTTCTTTGAGAAGATAAACAAAATTGATAAACCATTAGCCAGACTCATCAAGAAAAAGAGGGAGAGGACTCAAATCAGGAAAATTAGAAATGAAAAAGGAGAAGTTACAACAGACACCACAGAAATACAAAGCATCCTAAGAGACTAATACAAGCAACTACATGCCAATAAAATGGACAACCTGGAAGAAACAGACAAATTCTTAGAAAGGTATAACCTTCCGAGACTGAACCAGGAAGAAATAGAATATATGAACAGACCAATCACAAGTAATGAAATTGAAACTGTGAGTAAAAATCTTCCAACAAAAAGAAGTCCAGGACCAGATGGCTTCACAGGTGAATTCTGTCAAACATTTAGAGAAGAGATAACACCCATCCTTCTCAAACTCTTCCAAAAACTTGCAGAGGAAGGAACATTCCCAAACTCATTCTATGAGGTCACTATCACCCTGATACCAAAACCAGACAAAGATACTACAAAAAAAGAAAATTAGAGACCAACATCACTGATGAATATAGATGCAAAAATCCTCAACAAAATACTAGCAAACAGAAACCAACAACACATTAAAAGGATCATACACCATGATCAAGTGGGATTTATCCCAGGGATGCAAGGATTCTTCAATATACACAAATCAGTCAATGTGATACACCATATTAACAAACTGAAGAATAAAAACTGTATGATCATCTCAATAGATGCAGAAAAAGCTTTTGACAAAATTCAACACCATTTATGATAAAAAAAACTCTCCAGAATGTGGGCATAGAGGGAACCTACCTCAACAAAATAAAGGCCATATATGGCCTTTATTTTCAGTAAATAACAACAGCAAACATCATTCTCAATGGTGAAAAACTGAAAGCATTCCCTCTAAGATCAGGAACAAGACAAGGATGTCCACTCTCACCACTATTATTCAACATAGTTTTGGAAGTCCTAGCCATGGCAATCAGAGAAGAAAAATAAATAAAAGGAATACAAATTGGAAAAGAAGAAGTAAAACTGTCACTGTTTGCAGACAACATGATACTATACATAGAAAATCCTAAAAATGCCACCAGAAAACTACTATAGCTAATCAATGAATTTGGTAAAGATGCAGGATACAAAATTAATGCACAGAAATTTCTTGCATTCCTATACACTAATGATGACAAATCTGAAAGAGAAATTAATGAAACACTCCCATTTACCACTGCAACAAAAAGAATAAAATACCTAGGAATAAACCTACCTAGGGAGACAAAAGACCTGTATGCAGAAAACTATAAGACACTGATGAAATAAATTAAAGATGATACCAACAGGTGGAGACATATACCATGTTCTTGGATTGGAAGAATCAATATTGTGAAAATGACTATCCTACCCAAAGCAATCTACAGATTCAATGCAATCCCTATCAAATTACCAATGGCATTTTTTACAGAACTAGAACAAATCATCATGGTGGTGTGCTGAATTGGGCGATTGGGACTGACATGTATACACTCATGTGTATAAAATTGATGACTAATAAGAACCTGCAGTATAAAAACAAACAAACAAACAAAGAAAAAAAACAACTAATACTAAACTTTCTTTGGGTTATTTGTATGGAAATATGTTAATATAAATGTTTCAGACATTCCATGAAATTTCTAAAAATCTTATGTGTTCTGGTATAATGTTATAAGTCATAATTCTAGTTATTACTTTAAAATGTATTTCTCAGAAATAACTAAATTTCCTTGTCAATTGCATTATTATGAACTTTCATCAAATCTTTAACCGTGGTCATTTTTAAGTCTTTTGCCATTTACAGACAGTTCTGGGTGCACTCTGATGCTTTTGCAAAAATGTTCCTATAAAAGGGTTTCATCTTCAAGGAATTCATGGAAAAGACTCTGACAAGTACAAGTTTCTGGTAACTGACTATACTGCTAAACTGAATAAATAAGCATTTTCAGAACTCTAATGGAAAACTGATGAATTCACAAAAGTGCTAACAAAAGATCAAGATAAAAAAAATTTGGGCTTCCCTGGTGGCGCAGTGGTTGAGAGTCCGCTTGCCGATGCAGGGGACACGGGTTTGTGCCCCGGTCCGGGAGGATCCCACATGCCGTGGAGTGGCTGGGCCCATGAGCCATGGCCGCTGAGCCTGCGTGTCCAGAGCCTGTGCTCTGCAACGGGAGAGACCACAGCAGTGAGAGGCTCGTGTACCGCAAAAAAAAAAAAAAAAGAAAAAAGAATTAATTACATGGGACTGAGTGAACTGATGAGGATGATTATAATTTTTGTGACTTTCTGTTTGAATAAAAAAAAAATTCTACAAGGACTCAGAGGCCAAAAATATACAAATCAATTTTCACTGCAAAGTAAAGGAGCTGTTATAGTGGAGGATTACTGGACTGAATGTCAATATTATGACATAGTATGAGTATGTTTTGTGTTTAGTAATTGCAATCATTGTTGCTTTTTTTGTGGTCATCCATTTACAATGCTTGGTGTCAGTTTATCTCTTGCAAAAATAAAATACAGTGTGTGTGTGTGTGTGTGTGGAAAAAAATACTGATGGTAACCTGCTGTATAAAAAAATTAATTAATTAAATTAAATTTTAAAAAAATTAAAAAATTTAAAAAAAGAAAGAAAAGATGATTACTGCTTTGTTTTAAGGAAACATCTCAGGTACCAGAAAAGCTTTATAAAAGTCACTGCTGAATCAGGCTTAGAGGAAGAGGTGTAGCTACCCAGCTCATCTGGTGCCTCGGAAGGGGACCTTTTGGTAGGCGGTGGGGAGAAACACTCCCATTTTTCCTCCTACTGGTATTCTTAGAGATTTGCTTATTTTACTTATGTATGAAAAAAAAAAAAATCAACCATTCAACCATAGGGCTCAGGGGAACCACAGAGGGAACAAGCATTGTGCCCTCACCTTGGGAGTCTACCACCAGCCAGAGCACCACAACTGCAGGCAGCAAGGGCATGCTGGCACAGACCCAAGTGAGCAGGAATTGGGAGTTGGAGCAAAGACAGAGGGAGACTTTCTCCAGTTCCTTGATCTATTTTTGTTTTAAAATATTCAGTAGCAAGACTCACAGCAGACTGTCCCTTGCCAGCAGAGTGTCCCTTGCTAAGCTACAACTCTCTATGATATGGTCTTCCAGGAACTGATTCTAATCTGCTCCGTGCTGCTTAGACTCATAAGGAAAATAAAGCTAATGTAGATCCCATGGAAACTTCAGGGAACAAGCTCTGTGCATTTATATACAAACACTACAGGTGCACAGTGGCATAGCAGGAAGCTCTGAGACACCAAGCAAGATTTCAGAAAACCTTTTTTTAAACTGTAAAAATAAATAGGCCTCTAACTCCACACAAAAAAGGTGTTTGTGGAGTAGTATTTACACCTGTGGAGAGAGTAGAAGGTGGCAGCTGAGAGGATCAGAGTTTCTCTCTCTAACTTGTTTTCCATGATTTTTGCAGTGCCCTCATGCAGGCCAGAGACCCCAGAGTGTTTTATTCAAGGTGTGTGAATAACCCAAGGAAATGGGCAACTTTAAAGAGATTAGTTAAAATAGGTAAATGCCAGCTGTTGCCTGTCTTGAGCCCTACCATTTCAGAGGAAACTGATACGGCAAAAGCACGGGCCTTGGGCCTGAAGCCCTGAGCTCTGCTGGATAGCCTTGGACACGTCACCTAAGCTCTCTGAGCACTTCTCCCCTTCCATGAGATGAAGGTGGCACCACTTCAACAGATACTGTTGTAAGGAGCAAATGGGAAGGATGGAGGAGCATTTTAAAGGGTTTGGGATTAGGAGTCTTACCGAGGTTTACAGTGTTCCTCGTTTAGGTGGTACAGTGTTGGTAGAATGTGGACAGTGGTTTTCAGATGCTCCTTCAATGTCTAATCCCCAAAACTTGTATCTTGAGGGTAGATGTAGCTATACCAATATGCTTGCTTTTCCTCTTTACTTCTTTCCCACTCTTTTAATCCATCCCCTTCTACTCTGGAAAGCCTACCCATTTCTACTGCCCTGTGTTTCCTTCCTGGCTCTACCTGCTCCTATTAGTTAAGACTGTGGCATTTGGGCCAATTACATGATGTTCTGATCATGATGATGCAGTGGCTCATCCTGAGCTGGTTTGAGAAGGTGTTCCTTGTTGGACTGCACAGGAAGTAGACTCCTTGATGGGGATTAGTGGGCAGGAGGGTTATTAGTAAGTGTTCTTGGGGAAGAAAAGGGAAGAAAGCTAGATTGGAGTGGAATAAGATGTTTGGCTGCAACACAGATTCAAAAAAGGTCTCTGCCAACCCCGTAGAGAGGTCTGAACCTGCAGGGGCAAAAGGTCCAGGCTTTCATATCCCCCATAAAGATCAGTCATTGAATGCAGGCAGCCTGGGAAGGGGCATCAGTTTCAGCCAAGACAACAGGAAGCTGATAGCTGAGGTCTTTCTTCCATCAGCACTCTCAGTAGCTGGAGGGATTAATCTTTCATTTCTGATAGGGTATCTGTGTGGCACATCTCAGCACCCTTCTCCAGAAGCCATTAAGCGACCATGATTATTTCCACTATTTACTGGGTTGACCTGACCCTTTGTGCTTCTGTGTAAGAAGACTCACACTGTGGCAAAAGACACAAGCATTCAAAACAACAGGCTCAAGCCAAGGGCCCAGGAAAGACCAGGCAGAGATAAGTCGAGGAGATTCTAATTATCTGGAGCAAGTAGAAAGTTTGGGAACCAGGAGAAAAACAAAGTCAGGAGGATTAACTAGGCCTCAGGAATCAAGATTGGCAAGAATGCAAGTCTAGGTGTAAGTGTAGTAAGAAGACCCAGAACCAGCACTAGTAAGTTCATGTACAGGACAGAGGCAATTTCTATTCTCACTGTTGGTAATCACCCAAATGCCAGGCTCCTCAGCTCCTCTCCTTCAAACAGGAGAACAATCTACATTTGTGCTATTGCAATCATATAAGGGACATGGAGTAATATAATGAACAGTGGATATTCATTGAACAAATCCTTTTTATGAATTCTTAGAGCCAGGAAAATGGTTGATGGCCATTGGATAATATGCTTCCCTTCATCAAGCTATTAAAAGAGAATCAGCCTTTGTGATTTTCCTCCCCAGAGCTGGATTCCAGGAAGCGTAGAGTTAATTTCCATGTTGATCTTCAACAACCACCTTGTCACAGAAATGTGACAGAATTCTCCTCCTTTCTTTTCTCTGTCCCTTTTCACACTTATTTCTCATCCTTCCATTTCAAAGTCTATTTTTCATTTGTAGTGTAACATTTTCATTTTAACTATCTCAAATCCATTAGTAAGAGAGCTTGACATGTTCTTTTACTTTTTTATTGAAGTATAGGTGATGTACAATATTTTATAAGTTACAGGTAGATAATATAGGGATTCATAATTTTAAGGGTTATACTCCATTTATAGTTATTATAAAATATTGTCTATATTCCTTGTGCTGTAAGCTTGACATGTTTTATAACTAGTGGCCTATTTCCTGATCTAGTCACAACTCTGGACAGGGACTATGCCTGTACCTATTTGGGGAGGTGCAAAACTATGAGCTTAGAATTTCTAGTCAAGGATGAGATCTAAGGGTACGTTTACTCTTCTTCCTTCCCAGAAAGCCACAGATATAAAAAGAATAAAAACTAAAGAAGAAAATTCCATCTAAAATGAAAATAGGAAATGGCTACAACCCTCAACCACAGGCAGTGAAGGACATTGTCAAAATATAGCAAAATTTCGACCTAAACTAGAGGTAGCAAAAACCAGTGCATACCTCCTTGGGTCTTGATGAGAATAGAGATCACTCTGTAAATCAAAACCATAATGAGATACAACTTCACTCCTGTCAGAATGTCTATCATCAAAAAGTCCACAAATAACAAAGGTTGGTAAGGATATGAAGAAAAAGGAACACTTGTACACTGCTAGTGGGAATGTAAATTGGTGCAGACGCTATGGAAAACAGTATGGAGGTTCCTCAAAAAACTAAAAATAGAACTACCACATGATCCAGCAATTCCACTCCTGGGCAAATATCCAAAGAAAACAAAAACACTAATTCAAAAAGATGCATGCACCCCAATGTTCATAGCAGCAATTGCTCGTATTTACAATTGCCAAGATATCAACCTAAGGATGATCCAGCAATTCCACTCCTGGGCAAATATCCAAAGAAAACAAAAACACTAATTCAAAAAGATGCATGCACCCCAATGTTCATAGCAGCAATTGCTCGTATTTACAATTGCCAAGATATGGAAGCAACCTAAGTGTCCATCAATAGATGAATGGATAAAGAAGGTGTGACATATATATGCAATGGAATATTACTCAGCCACAGAAGAGAATGAAATTCTGCCATTTGCAACAACATAGATGGACTTGGAGGGTATTATGCTTAATGAAATAAATCAGACAGAGAAAGACAAATACTGTATGTTATCACTTATATGTGGAATCTACAAGATAAGACAAACTAGTGAATATAACAAAACAGAAACAGAGTCACAGATATAGAAAACAAACTAGTGGTTACCAGTGGGGAGAAGGAAGCAGGGAGAGACAAGATAGGAGTAGGGGATTAAGAGATACAAACTACTATGTATTAAAGAGATAAGCAACAAAGATATATTGTACAGCCCAGGGAATATAGCCATTGTTTTGTAATAACATTAAATGGAGTATAATCTATAAAAACATTGAATCACTGTGTTGTACACCTACAACTATACTTCAATTTAGAAAAAAGGAAAAGAAAGAATAGCGATTTCTCTGAAATTAAGTAGGAGTGACTTGAAGGACCTAGCTTTACCTGGAAGGATGAGTATGAGAACATGCATAGGCCATGTAGAGACCACCCTGGGGTCTTGTTACACACTGAGGAACAGAAGAACAAGGGCTGAAGAAGAACTGTTTCAGTCTTCACGTTCTCTAGTTAGGACTCCTGTGCTGAAAACGATTAGAGATCAGGCAAGGTTGAAGACAGATCAGAAATAGCAAGCAGATATGCACCTGCTTACTACACCAAACTAAGTGAGATAAATAAGTACAAGATCACCGAACAAAAGACCCATGAGCCATGGAGGATTCTGTGAATTCACATGCATCTTCTGGCTGATGATCTGCTTACCAGGAGATGAGGAGCAGGGGAATATTACTCCAAAATCTGAGGGATGATGGTTGCATAGATGTTGTGAAGTATCAAAAGGAGGAAAGGAATAAAAGAGGCAAAAGAAAGACAAAGAATGCACATATTAGGAAAAAGTAAGGTGGTAAAGTCAGAAAGAGGACATAATAAGCCACTATAAAAATGAAAAAGATTAAAAGCAGCAAAAACATAGACATATCTGAAATGCAATGGCATGGACTTTTTAATACAAGTAGGCAATAAAATAGAAAAAAAGAGGCTAAGAGATCAGAGATGTGGAAGATGGAAGTGGATACCTGATACACACATAGTTGATATGTTTCAACATGGGAATGAAACAAATGAACACAAGAAAATTTTCAAAAGTATAATAAAAGTTGGCAGAGAAAAAAAGAAAGCCCTCAATCTGCAGTAGCAAAGATCACACTGTGTCCCAAGAAAAACTGCAGAAAAAACACTATCCACACCAAAAAAAATTAAGTCATTTACAAGAGGATATGGGGAATCAGGTTAGCACATATATACTTAACAGGGATAATATCACTCCCAAGGGGACAAGAATTGGTTCTTGAGAGGGGAGGGGTGAAAAAAATCTTAGATATTATAGGTTTGTGGCCCTCCAGAAGGCTATAGTATAAAAATAAATATAAAATATATCTGTGGTATTAAAGGCTCTTTGGCAGAGGGAGCAATAATGAAAACAGAATGTGTTATATATGTAATACATATGTTATATATGTATATGTATATGTAAATAAATTAATAATAAAAATAAAAATGCTGGGTTAGCATAACCCATCCACAAAACATTCATTGCCAGAGCAATGTTTAGAGAGTCCTGGGGAGAAATAAACATGCCCCCAATAATTTCAAGCCAAAGTTATCAATCATGAATACAATCATTACACATGCATTTGCAACATGCAATAAGTCAGGATACAACAACTCTAGGCCTTTATGGGAACAAATGATAGACAAGGAAACCCAGCCAGCTAAAAGATGGACCATAATAAGTAACCAGAAATGGGGAAGCTGTGGTATTTAAGAATTGGTACTGAACCCTGAAGCCATACGAAGTTTGTAAAATTCAATATGTGCTGTGAAAATAAACTAAACTTTAACACTGTGAAAATAAATTAAAAATCAAGACATAGATATAGGGGTAGTATAGGGATGGACCAGGGCAGGAATTTCTCAATGTTTCATAGCAAGGAATCAACAGATCTAGCTTTAACAAAGCATTTATAGTCATACAGGTAGCCACCAGAGGAATTAAAAACCAGATCATAAATCTCTCAAGTTATCAATAGTAGGAGAACAACAGAACTAAAATTTTAAAAAATATATAAAAGATAGAAAACAGAGAGGACCTTCAAGACAGCAGAGAAGATGTGGAGTTCAGCTTTCTCCCCACAAATAAACCAAAAATGCATCTACATGTGGAACAACTCCTACAGAACACCTACTGAACATTGACAGAAGACCTCAGACTTCCCAAAAGCCGTGTGACTGACAGGGTCTTGGTGCCCTGGCTGGTTGTCAAGCCTGAGCCTCTGAGGTGGGAGAGCCAAGTTCAGGACATTGGACCACCAGAGACCTCCCAGCCCCACATAATATCAATCAGCGAGAGCTCTCCCAGAGACCTCTGTCTCAACACTAAGATTCAGCTCCACTCAATGACCAACAAGCTCCAGCGCTGGACACCCCATGCTAAACAACTAGCAAGACAGGAACACAACCCCACCCATTAGCAGAGAGACTGCCTAAAATAGTAATAAGTTCAAAGACACCCCAAAACACACCACCGGAAGTGGTCCTGCCCACCAGAAAGACAAGATCCAGCCTCATCCAGCAGAACACAGGCACAAGTCTCCTGCACCAGGAAGCCTACACTACCCACTGAACCAACCTTACCCACTGGGGGCAGACACCAAAAACAACAGGAACTATGAGGCAGCAGCCTGAGAAAAGGAGATCCCAAACACAGTAAGTTAAGCAAAATGAGAAGACAGAGAAATATGCAGCAGATGAAGGAGCAAGGTAAAAACCCACCAGACCTAACAAATGAAGAGGAAATAGGCAGTCTACCTGAAAAAGAAATCAGAGTAATGATAGTAAAGATGACCCAAAATCTTAGAAATAGAATGGAGAAAATACAAGAAACGTGTAATAAGGACCTAGAAGAACTAAAGAGCAAACAAACAATGATGAAGAACACAATAAATGAAATTAAAAATTCTCTAGAAGGGCTCAATAACAAAATAACTGAGGCAGAAGAATGGATAAGTGACCTGGAAGATAAAATAATGGAAATAACTACCACAGAGCAGAATAAACAAAAAGAAAGAAAAGAATTGAGGACAGTCTCAGAGACCTCTGGGACAACATTAAATGCACTAACATTCGAATTATAGGGGTCCCAGGAGAAGAAGAGAAAAAGAAAGGGACTGGGCTTCCCTGGTGGCGCAGTGGTTGAGAGTCCGCCTGCCGATGCAGGGGACATGGGTTCGTGCACCGGTCTGGAAAGATCCCACGTGCCGCGGAATGGCTGGGCCCATGAGCCATGGCCGCTGGGCCTGTGCTTCCGGAGCCTGTGCTCCGCAACGGGAGAGGCTACAACAGTGAGAGGCCCACGTACCACGAAAAAAGAAAAAAAGAAGAATCAATGTTGTGAAAATAATTATACTACCCAAAGCAATCTACAGATTCAGTGCAATCCCTATCAAACTACCAATGGCATTTTTCACAGAACGAGAACAAAAAATTTCACAATTTATATGGAAACACAAAAGACCCCAAATAGTCAAAGCAATCTTGAGAAAGAAATATGGAGCTGGAGGAAGCAGGCTCCCTGACTTCAGACTATACTACAAAGCTACAGTAATCAAAACAGTATGGTACTGGCACAAAAACAGAAATATAAATCAATGGAAAAGGATAAAGCCCAGAGATAAACCCATGCACATATGGTCACTTTACCTTTGATGAAGGAGGCAAGAATATACAATGGAGAAAAGACAGCCTCTTCAATAAGTGGCACTGGGAAAACTGGACAGCTACATGTAAATAATGAAATTAGAACACTCCCTAACACCATACATAAAAATAAACTCAAAATGGATTAAAGACCTAAATGTAAGGCCAGACACTATAAAACTCTTAGAGGAAAACACAGGCAGAACACTCTATGACATAAATCACAGCAAGATCCTTTTTGACCCACCTCCTAGAGAAATGAAAATAAAAACAAAAATAAACAAATGGGACCTAATGAAACTTAAAAGCTTTTACACAGCAAAGGAAACCATAAACAAGATGAAAAGACAACCCTCAGAATGCAAGAAAATATTTGCAAACACAGCAACTGACAAAGGTTTAATCTCCAAAATATACAAGCAGCTCATGCAGCTGAATATTAAAAAAATAAACAACCCAATCCAAAAATGGGCAGAAGACCTAAATAGACATTTCTCCAAAGAAGATATACTGATTGCCAACAAACACATGAAAGGATGCTCAATATCACTAATCATTAGAGAAATGCAAATCAAAACTACAATGAGGCATCACCTCACACCCGTCAGAATGGCCATTATCAAAAAGTCTACAAACAGTAAATTCTGGCGAGGGTGTGGAGAAAAGGGAACCCTCTTGCACTGTTGGTGGGAATGTAAATTGATACAGCCACCATGGAGAACAGTATGGAGGTTCCTTAAAAAACTAAAAATAGAACTATCTTACGACCCAGCAATCCCACTACTGGGCATATACCCAGAGAAAACCATAATTCAAAAAGAGTCATGTACCACAAAATTCATTGCAGCTCTATTTACAATAGCCAGGACATGGAAGCAACCTAAGTGTCCATTGACAGATGAATGGATAAAGAAGATGTGGCACATATATACAATGGAATATTACTCAGCCATAAAAAGAAATGAAATTGAGTTATTTGTAGTGAGGTGGATGGACCTAGAGTCTGTCATACAGAGTGAAGTAAGTCAGAAAGAGAAAAACAAATACTGTATGCTAACACATATATATGGAGTCTTAAAAAAAAATGGTTCTGAAGAACGTAGGGACAGATCAGGAATAAAGATGCAGACATAGAGAATGGACTTAAGGACACGGGGACGGGGAAGGGTAAGCTGGGACAAAGTGAGAGAGTGGCATGGACATATATACACTACCAAATGTCAAATAGATAGCTAGTGGGAAGCAGCCGCATAGCACAGGGAGATCAGCTCCGTGCTTTGTGACCACCTAGAGGGGTGGGATAGGGAGGGTGGGAGGGAGACCCAAGAGGGAGGGGATATGGGGATATATGTATACGTATAGCTGATTCACTTTGTGATACAGCAGAAACTAACACAACAATGTAAAGCAATAAAGATGTTTAAAAAAAAAAGATGGAAAACAATGTAAGCATTAGACAGAGAAAAACATAAGACAACAGCATTGAAACATGTTATATATGTATGCGAAATACAATAAATCCTCCAAAGATTCTCCATTTGGATTTAATAAATAAAAACTAATGATATGTCTTAGTCATTCCGAAATATTAAAAATAAAATGACATTACAAGTAATTCTGATTTTTTCCTTTTTTTGTATTTATTTGTCATGTCTTTACCAGACTTCCAGGCAATAAGCATTAAACAAGACAAATGAGTATTTTGTCGTTATAATAACATTCAATCTACAATGAAGAAATAACTAGGGTTCTATTTTACATTCCTATTACTGTAACATCAGAGTACGTAAAGCTTTAAAAGCAGGAAATTTAAGGAGATTCCTCCAAACACAGGAGGATTTTAATTTATTTCTCTCAGCCCCACTCAATTCAACTACTCAAAACGAGTGAGGATATAAAGAATCTGGAATCTAATTCATTAGATTAACATTTTTATATCTTCAGCCCTGAACACAGAATAGACCCGTTCTCAAATACTTGTTAAAATGTTTACAAAATGTAACCATTTATTAGGCACCAGAAAAACATCAAAAAACAAATAGTGGGCTTCCCTGGTGGCGCAGTGGTTGAGAGTCCGCCTGCCGATGCAGGGGACGCGGGTTCGTGCCCCGCTCCGGGAAGATCCCACATGCCATGGAGTGGCTGGGCCCGTGAGCCAAGGCTGCTGGGCCTGCACGTCCGGAGTCTGTACTCCGCAACGGGAGAGGCCACAACAGTGAGAGGCCCGCATACCGCAAAAAAAGCAAAAAACAAAACAAAACAAAAAACAAAAAGTAATTGTAGTTAATGACCATGATCTCTGGTTACAATGCAATTAAAGTAGAAATTATTAACTAATAAAACCAATTACCTGAAATGTTATAACTCCTTGACAATTATGATGATAATTTATTTATTGACTCCACAAAGTTGCAGAATATCTAGCAAATAATAGTATTGAAAATACTACATTAATAAAACCCATTGTAAACAGTTAAGGCTATGCACAGGTGAAAACATACAAGTCTATACACCTGCACTGCTAGACAAGAATTCAATAATTTTAAAAGGATAAAATGTAAGGAAAGCAAAAGAAACAAACTATTTCATATAAAAAGCAGAAATTGACAGATTCTAAAACAGAAGAAAGTAGAATTAATCAGTAAAACCAAAAGGTGGTTCTTAGGGGGAAAAGTAATTAAAGATAAACCAGCTGTTAGTCTAAACAAAAAACAAAAAGGAGAACGCACAGACACAAACAATCAACAATGATACTGCGGGGGAAGATATCAACAATGAAAGAAAGACTCATATGCCTAAGATATTAAAAAGGATTATGAGTACTTTTGTGAAAACTCTGTAAAAATAACATTGAATTTCAAGATGAAATGGATAGTTTCTAAGAAGTTATAAATTATCAAAATTGAGAGCATTCTTCTTTTTTTTTGGCCACACCACACGGCACGTGGGATCTTAGTTCCCCACCAGGGATACAACCCATGCTGCCTGCAGTGGAAGCATGGAGTCCTAACCACTGGACCACCAGGTAATTCCAAGAGCATTCTTGATTTCTTTCATGACCATAGATTTGTTAATCTTCTTCTGAGATCACAACTCACCACATCCTCACCCCCAAGAAAACTAGGCTGAAAAGGATTGACAAATGCATTGGATTTGAATCTTCAAGGAACAAAAAATGTGATATTATTTTTATTCTTTCAAAGCATAGAAAAGAAATAAGAAATCTTTCTAATTAATGTCCATGCAAAAATCTCTAATGTAATATTAGCAAATAGAATCCAATGGAACATTAAAAAATATATATATATATCATGACCAAGTACAGTTTATTGAGAAAGGAAAGGATGATTCAAGAATAATTAAAAGCCATGGCCTTCCAGCTGCTATTGACCAGTTTTTCCCTGGACCCATCTCCTCACTGATCCCCTACCCTCTAAGTTCATTCCTTCTCACTTTCTCCCTATCATCCCTCCATAGTCAATCACCTATATTGTGGACAGAGTGAGTCTCTTAATACTCCTAATGAATCTATATTTTGTTGTTTCCCTATTTACACTCCATCAGAGATTCTCCACAGCCTTCAAAATAAAGTTCAACCCCCGATCATGGCATGTGAGCGAGGCTCTGCCCACCTCTCTAGCTTTGTTTCCAGCCTACACACACGTGGCTGGTTCTCTAGCCACCACAAAGTATTTGGAGATCCTCAACTCTTATTACTGTTTCTGGCCTCAGTGCTTCCCCATATACTGTGTCCTCTACCTGAAACACTCTTCTTCCTCCTCTTAGCCTCCTTCTCGGCTTATTCTGGCAACATCTCCTCCATGAAGGCTTCCTCCACTAGGCTGACTTGGTTTACTTGTCCAACTTCCCCACAGCACCCTGTTCAGACCTCAGAGGAAGTCAACACAGTGCACTGGAATTGCTGATTTGTGTGGCAATCTCCCATGCTGCACCTTAACCTCCCTGAAGACGAAGAGTTTCCTTTTATCTCTTGCACTGAGCACATGCCTGGCATGTGGCAGACACTAAATAAATGCTGAAGAGATGAGTACTTCCCAGTCAGGTAGAAAATCATCTCCAGATCAAGAAAGTCACTACAAGTGGTTAATGAAATCACTGAGAAACAGGATTACTTTGGGGGCTTTGCTTAGAACTACTCCACTCTGGCTTTTGAACATAAAGTTTTTTAAAGATTGTCACCACTTGAGGAATAGATGGTTATCTCAGAGGATGGTGCTTTCACGAGGTGTCTTCCTATACTTGGGAGGATCAGAAACTCAGAATTTCATAGTCTGAAGGTGACAGAATGCTGAAGAGTAAATGACTCATCTAAAAATTCAGCTTGGAATAAGCACAGATAGATTTTGCCATTACTGCCCAGGGAGCACACCTGTACACAAAGCTCCCTGATTTGCCATTCTAGAAGAGGAGCTTCCCACTCCCACACATCACATTGTTTTACACTGCAGTAAGTACTTCCCTCACTCATTGGAAGCTGCCACAGTGTTTCTCAGCAAGGTTGCATCTGGGTTTCTGAGTCCCAGATTCTTGGACATATTCCTGCTTCAACCGCAATTCCAGCTGTATACCTTTTATATAGTTTCTTTTCCCCTGCAATTTTATTTAAAGAGTACTTTCAAACTTTTTGGCAGGAAAACACTCTGATTTAGGCAACTCTTATTTTACAGATGAAAAACATGAGGCCAGATAGATTAGCTGAGTTTGCCCACACCATTAGTTATTAGAATCCAGAACCGTAATACAGATACGAAAATCCTAGACACAGTGTTCTTTGTTTGGGGAGAATAATACTTGTAATTATTTCTATTTTGCTGTAATGGTCTAATATAGCACAAAAGTCAACGTGCTCATTGTCTGAGTCTCTTTATTTTTGTTTTTTTAACATCTTTATTGGAGTATAATTGCTTTACAATGGTGTGTTAGTTTCTGCTTTATAACAAAGTGAATCAGTTATGCATATACATATGTTCCCATATCTCTTCCCTCTTGCATCTCCCTCCCTTCCACCCTCCCTATCCCACCCCTCTAGGTGGTCACAAAGCACCAAGCTGATCTCCCTGTGCTATGCGGCTGCTTCCCACTAGCTATCTATTTGACATTTGGTAGTTTATATATGTCCATGCCACTCTCTCACTTTGTCACAGCTTACCCTTCCCCCTCCCCATATCCTCAAGTCCATTCTCTAGTAGGTCTGTGTCTTTATTCCCGTCTTACCCCTAGGTTCTTCATGACATTGTTTTTTCTTAGATTCCATATACATGTGTTAGCATACGGTATTTGTCTTTCTCTTTCTGACTTACTTCACTCTGTATGACAGACTCTAGGTCCATCCACCTCACCACAAATAACTCAATTTCGTTTCTTTTTATGGCTGAGTAATATTCCATTGTATATATGTGCCACATCTTCTTTATCCATTCATTGTTGATGGACACTTAGGTTGCTTCCATGTCCTGGCTATTGTAAATAGAGCTGCAATGAACATTTTGGTACATGACTCTTTTTGAATTATGGTTTTCTCAGGGTATATGCCCAGCAGTGGGATTTCTGGGTCATACAGCATCAGCTGCTATTTTATTCAATTATCTGGCATGGGAAGGTTTCATATTTTCTAAAGTATTACTCAAAGACAAGATTTTAATCCCTAAAACTAACCAGATAACAGGCACGCTCGTATGAAGTTACCAGACCCATAGTTCACGTAATCTGGAAACTACCTAGCAGAGTTCTACACTAATGAACTCCATTGTCAGTAAGTCACAAAACATTAAAATGCAACAGAAAATGAGGAAAGTTAACTTCAGGGTCCACCAGTGTGTTCATTCAAGAACCATCTGTGCATCTGCTGCATGATTAGACTCTGTGTTGGGCAACATTTAAACTACTGGGCAGCCCTACCATAAAGACCATATGCTTACAAGTGAATAAGAGTTGTCAATACAAGAGCCATTAACTGCTTGGCAGAAGAATCTACTCTGAGAAAAAACTTCTGTAAAAAGTTTTTGTTTTTCCGTAGACTGTCATAAGATTGTAGGTTTTGATCAGCTGCTTTCTTGGTGGTTTCTGAGATGTTTGTAGAGGGTGGGGCAGAGGCAAGCTGAAAATGTTAGAAAGGAAGTTCTTTCTATAGACCTTATAAAAAAGAACTACACTGGGGCTAAAGCACAGTGATCACAGGTAATCACAAACCAAGTTGCCTTCCCATGTGGCTTGCTAGAGACCTTCAGTTATGCTCTCAGACCCCATCGATCCACCCTACAGTTTCACAAAGCTATGGATGAAGTGGAAGACGGCACTGGAGGAAGTATATTATAGTGAGTCTCCTATACACTATTTCAGTTTTTACCACACACATGCTACTAGATATGCCTCTTGTGTGCTAAAAAACACAGTATAAATTTTTCCACTTCACTCAGTTCAAAAGCTCATTACAATGTCATTTCCTGCCAAGTTTTACCTTACCAAAGAGGCAGTTTTGTCCCCCTCCTTTTATATGGAAATTATTACACTCTTTTTAATCATTTTCTTTGTGTTTGTTTTCCCCCATCAGTCAGGGAGCAATTTTGTATGTTCGTTGCCTAACACAGCGCCTGGCACATAATAGGCACTGACTAACTACTGAAAGAAGGAGAGGAGAGGACAAAAGAAGAAATAGCAACTGAGTCATCAGGATGAGAGCAATGTAGAAAACAGGAAAAGGTACAGACCAGATGAGTTGTGAGTTTATTGCCATCAGACAGGGGCTACGGAACCTCAGCCTTGATGAGAGAAAATTGAAGACTGACATCAAGATGCACAGTACGCTTTCAAGTTTTGTTCCGTAAGTGTATACATATAGTAAACTTTACACCATTTTCATTTCAGAATGTAAACTCAAAAGGATTTGTTGAAATAATAAATGCTGGAGAGGGTGTGGAGAAAAGGGAACCCTCTTACACTGTTGGTGGGAGTGTAAACTGGTGAAGCCACTAGGGAGAACAGTATGGAGGTTCCTTAAAAAACTAAAAATAGAACTACCATACGACCTAGCAATCCCACTACTGGGCATATATCCAGAGAAAACCATAATTCAAAAAGAGTCATGTACCACAATGTTCATTGCAGCACTATTTACAATAGCCAGGACGTGGAAGCAACCTAAGTGTCCACTGACAGATGAATGGGTAAAGAAGATGTGGCACATATATACAATGGAATATTACTCAGCCATAAAAAGAAACGAAATTGAGTTATTTGTGGTGAGGTGGATGGACCTAGAGTCTGTCATACAGAGTGAAGTAAGTCAGAAAGAGAAAGACAAATACCGTATGCTAACACATATATACGGAATGTAAAAAAAAAAAAAATGGTTCTGAAGAACCTAGGGGCAGGACAGGAATAAAGATGCAGACGTAGAGAATGGATGTGAGGACACGGGGAGGGGGAAGGGTAAACTGGGACGAAGTAAGAGAGTGGCATGGACATGTAAACACTACCAAATGTCAAATAGATAGCTAGTGGGAAGCAGCCACATAGCACAGGGAGATCAGTTCGGTGCTTTGTGACCACCTAGAGGGGTGGGATAGGGAGGGTGGGAGGGAGACGCAAGAGGGAGAGGATATGAGGATATATGTATAGCTGATTCATTTTGTGATACAGCAGAGACTAACACACGATTGTAAAGCAATTATACTCCAATAAAGATGTTAAAATTAATTAATTAATTAATTATTTTAAAAAGCTAGAAACAGAGTTACCATGTGATCCAGCAATCCCACTCCTGGGCACATATATGGAAAAGACAAAAACTCTAATCTGAAAAGATACAGGCACCCCAATGTTCATAGCAGCACTACTTATAATAGCTAGGACATGGAAGCAACTTAAGTGCCCATCAACAGATGAATGGACAAAGAAGATGTGGTATATATATATATAATGGAATATTACTCAGCCATAAAAAGAATGAAATAACTCCATTTGCTGAAACATGGATGGAACTAGAGATTATCGTGCTAAGTGAAGTAAGTCAAACAAAGACAAATATCATATGATATCGCTTATATGTGGAATCTAAAAAAAAAGCGATACAAATGAACTTATGCACAAAACAGAAATAAGCCCACAGACATAGAAAACAAACTTATCATTATGAAAGGGGAAGGGGGAGGGGAGGGATAAATTAGGAATTTGGGATTAATATATACACATTACTATATATAAAATAGATAACCAACAAGGACCTATTGTATAGCACAGGGAACTATACTCAATATTTTGTAATAACCTATAAGGAAAAAGAATGTGAAAAAGAATATATATATATATATATGTATATATATATATATATATATATATATACATATATATATATACATATATATATATATATATATATATATGGCTAAATCACTTTGCTGTACATCCAAAACTAACACAACATTGTAAATCAACTATATTTTAATATTACTCAGCCATAAAAAAGAATGAAATAATGCCATTTGCAGCAACACAGATGGACCTAGAGATTATCATGCTAAGTAAAGTCAGAAAGAAAAATATCATATGATATCACTTATTTGTGGGATCTAAAAAAATAATACAAATAAACTTATTTACAAAACAGAAACAGACTCACAGACATGGAAAACAAACTTACAGTTACCAAAAAGGAAAGAGGCGGGGGAGGGATAAATTAGGAGTTTGAGATTAACAGATACAAACTACTACATATAAAATAAACAAAAAGGGCCTACTATATAGCACAGGGAACTATATTCAGTATCTTGTAATAACCCTTAACGGAAAAGAATCTGAAAAAGAATATATATATATAACTGAATCACTTTGCTGCACACTTGAAACGAACACATTGTAAATCAACTATACTTCAGTTTTTTAAGAAAAGGATTTCTTGAAAGACGAAAAGTCTCTATAAAGCCCAAGTTAATAAACCTCTTTGGATATTGGTATACACATGGATAGGTATTGCAGAATTATTAGATTCAAGATTCTAGGGCTCAAAGTGAGCAAAACTCCTGGCCCTCTGCCTGCATCTCCACCATTCCCTGTTAGATAACTTTTCTCTGAACATGTTACCCACCATTCATCAATATTTCCCCCATCAAACTTCCAAAATGATACAGCAGCTGAGGTGAGAGAGATATTGGCATAAGTTATTGTACCTATGTGCAGGCAATTTCTGTTCCTGGTTGGCGGAGCTTTTTCTTCAGTTTTTTTTGGTGGCACACATAGCAGACCCCACTGAATCCAGCTTTTGAGGCTTATGTAAATCAGTGTTGCACATTAGAATACAGATGCCTGCACACCACCAGCAAACTAATTAAATTAGACTTCCTGGGGCTAGAACCCAGGCATAGATATTTTTTTAAAAAAGCTTCCTAGGGGATTCTAATATACAGCCAGGGTTGAGAATCACTAGTGTATTAAACATACTGATCGCCTGCATTTCTCAGTTAATATCCTCGAGTTGTCTCGTTATGGCCCAACACTTTGAATTCAGTTTCTTTGCAATTTTCCCAGGTGACTTAAAGGATAATCCATTTAAATAAAACATCATCTGTGGTATGATAACTACACTTTGAGGTGAGAACACTGTGTCAGCTTCCTTTTAGAGAATGCTGCTCAATCAATGGATGAATGTCTGGACCGAAATATCATACAGGCATGTGGGATTTTGTCTTGCTTCCTATTTCTGGGTGTAGTGTATAACATGCATTGGCAACATTTCATTTTTATATTGCAATGGGATCGCCATAGACTTATACTGAAATTGGTTTTCTGCTGTAATCTCGCATTCTAACAGCCGCTATAGACCCACAAATATTCTTCACAAATTGTTGTGAAGAATATTTGGCATCATAATTTATTTTTTAAATTATACAAATGCCTCCTCAATCCAACCACAGGAGATACTGAAGTATCATTACAACTGCGGTGGGAAGTAAATACTTGACGTGTTCCATAATTATTTTACAAAAACTAGAAAATTGTTTTTCGGCCCAACTGCAGTCTTCAGTCATCCTCAGGTTTTTAATAGGATTTTGACACCCATTTCAAAACGGTGGGGCAAGTGATTTCATCACTTGTTTTCTTTGAGTAAATATTAGATCGAAATGAATATTATTAGCATTGGACCTATTCAAAGCCCCAGAGCATTAGGTTGGTGGCCCTCCTTAGGCAGACTTGTCACATCAGTCTGCCCTCCATATCAGCCAGGCTACTCTTTTTCTCAAATGCCCGCCCCCCAACCACCTTCAAAGTAACTAGAGGACTAAACCCACCTCCTTTGCGGTGAAATTAACATTACCAGTTGCATTATCAGCCATAATATGCATAAGGGAGGTGGCCACCTGCTCCTTCCGGGCATCATTTCTGTGCAATCTCTCTGGGCAGTTGGACTCACCCTCCTTGATCACTCCTCTCTGAGGCTCTGCAGAGGCTCAAAGTGCGTACCACTTACTAGTTCAAGGTTATTTAAACAACTTCACCACTATAAATCTCCATTTCTTAATCAGTAAAATGCAAATGTTACCTCTTAGCATCCTTGGGAGGATTTCACGAGATATTGCATGGATTGTGTTCATTCAGCACAGTGCATAGCATAGGGTGAGGTCTCAGATTTTAGCTGCTGTTAACACACGATTACCGCTTCTGATTGCTGTCACCACAATGATGGCCATCCTGTGGGCACATCTTCCGTAGTTCTATAGTTTTCTTACATCTAATTTCTCTTTTCTATTCCCATTGCTGCCACCCTTCAGGCCCTTACCATAACATACCTATACTAAGTATCACAACAGTGTCCAGCCGTGTCCCCCTTTCCTGCCTCTAGCTGTTGCCTCTCCTCTCCAGCAAGGGGAATAAAACTAAATTCATCTTCTATCCACTTTATCATGTGATTCAAATCTCCACAATATAACCCCTCTCACCTCTCTAAGTTCTACTCACTTTTTCGAAAATTGTTTTCCTGACTCTTTGACAGAATTCTTCAAAGCCCCATTCATGCCCCATCTTCTTTTTTTTTTTTTTTTTTTTTTTGCGTTATGCGGGCCTCTCACTGTCGTGGCCTCTCCCATTGTGGAGCACAGGCTCCGGACGCGCAGGCT
>NW_006794157.1:946373-955058 GCF_000442215.2 Lipotes vexillifer | reverse complement strand
CCCGTGTCCCCTGCATCGGCAGGCGGACTCGCAACCACTGCGCCACCAGGGAAGCCCCATGCCCCATCTTCTGCAAGAACTTCACTAAGATCCTCAAGCTGAAGTGAAAGAACACAGATGCAGACTAACGCGAAACAATCATCTCCCAGATCCACCCTCTTTTTCTTAGTACCGCTCTTATCACCCCTGAGAACTGGAGCTCTGCAGAATGCACGTTGGGAAATGTTGTTTAAGGGAAATGATATGAATAAATCACAGGAACCTAATATGCTCCTTCTCAATGTCCCCATGCCCTAAAGAACAAAAAGGCAGCAGCTTAAGAGAGGGAGCATGACCGAGCGTAAATTAGACCTCCTTCATGAGCCAAGTTTCCAGGAGTGCGCACTTCTGTCAGTGATCTCTGAGGAGGCTTGGGAGAGAGGATGACTCCCAGCGTGAGGTCAAGTCATGCATGGCAAGGACCTGCGGCATCTGATGCTGCTGCTCAGCCCCTTCGATAACAGAGGAAGTGCACAGCCTTTCCCCAGAGTCTCTCTCCAAAATCCCCTCTTCCCATTGCCTTCTCAGGGTCAACCTTGCTTGTTGCTTGGGTTTGAGATGATTCATCCAGTTGCTGCTCCAGGATACACCAAACACTATTCTATTCCATTTAAGCAAACGTAATACCCCAGGGCTCTGAAAAGAAGACTTTGCTACTTGGTGCAGAGATTGGTCCAAAAGCTGATAAAAGCGTCCTCCTCTGCCACTTCTCTCTCCATTAAAACACACAGCTCTGTAAACAGAAGGAGGGAGTTTGTGCTCACAAAGGTGACCTTTTCCACTTCTAATTAGCAGTCTGAGTCTTGTACCTGTGATAACAAAAGGTCCATTGAGGGCTTCCCTGGTGGCGCAGTGGTTGGGAGTCCGCCTGCCAGTGCAGGGAACACGGGTTCATGCCCCGGTCCGGGAGGATCCCACGTGCCGCGGACGGGCCAAATGTAGCACACACAAACACACAAAGTCACAGAGTGAGCCATGGCCGCTGAGCCTGCGCGTCCGGAGCCTGTGCTCTGCAACAGGAGAGGCCACAACAGTGAGAGGCCCGCGTACCGCAAAAAAAAAAAAAAAAAAAAAAAAAATGTCCATTGAGTGTTGAGCACCTGTTCTCCCCATCTCAGTTCTCAGTCTAAGGGTACAGTGGTCAGTGTAACTGCAGCCACTGCTTCATGGTGCAGTATGAGTAGTAGGATATCATCCAGACCAGAACACTTCTGACAGTGAAAGAGGGAACTATTAACAACTATACTAGAACAACAGGCACAAAACAAAACAGTCCTAAGAATTATATCACCACACTTATGAGTGCTGTGGTTCTTAGAAAATGGCACTGGAGCACAATTCCCTGCCCTGTGTCCCCAGAGATGAAGATGACCTGAGTCCTCTGCTACCACCAACTGGCCAAGAAGGAGCCCCCATTCCTCTTACCTATCATGATGCAGGCCTTTTCTGCTCATCTGGCATCTGAGATGACAGCGACCACCACTCTCACCCTTCAGTACTATTCGTCGAAAGGAAGGGGAACTGAGTTCTCTGGTTTGGTTCCATCTTTGTTCATCTTTCTTACTCAAAGGTAAAAAATAGTTTCCTTTGAAATTAAATCATAAAATCAACTGACTCTTCAAATTAATAATTCTGAAAATATAGTTCAATTTGTGATAAACAGACAAAAAGAAAAATCTAACTTCACAGTACTCTAAAAAATACGGGGAAAATGCCAATAAAAATAATGGCTAAAAAATTAGAGAAAAAAATTTTAAGTGTGCAAGATATATGAAACTGTGCTAATATATATAAATGACTTCAATGGCAACTTTTGGCACAATTATTAATGGATGGTTAACTTTTATAAAGATTACAGGTCTTTCCAACATAATTTATAGATTTAATAAAATGTCTCTCAAAATTGCAACAAAATTAGGAGATTGCCAAAGTGGTTCTAAAGTTTATTTGTAAATATATTCTTTTTCTCAACTTTGTTTCTGTTGTTTCACAAATGGGGATGGTCCAATCCTTACAAATATTAGAACATATTATAAAACCATAATACATAAATACTGTTTTTTTTAATATTTTTAAAGTAAATGTTGATATACATCTAAGAGCCAAATATATGGAAGTGGTTTCATTAATTGAATTGGGAGGGGATTATTTCAATACTAGTTGGAAAAATCATTTTTGGAAAAAAAAAATTCTAGATCCTTAGATCATACCATATAACAAATGACCCAAATTTATGTAAAACTTAAAATTAAAACCACAAAATAAAAGAAAATATTATCTATATATACATGTTTGATTTCTCAGTAAAGAAGGATTTTCTACATGTTAAAACAATGGAAGAAGTCACAAAGGGAAAAAACCGATTTGGTTCTATAAACCTCTTAAGCTTCTACAAGGCAAAACATCATAAACAAAATTAAAGGGCAAGATCTGGGATGTATTTGTAACTTAATGGATGAAAGAGGATAATAGTTGTATTAGTTATCTATTACCATAACAAGTCTGCCTAACAAACAACCAAAGCCTCAGAGGAATACAACAGTAATCATTTATTGCTCAGTCTGGGGTCAACTAGGAGTCAGCCAGGTGGCTTTCCTGATCTTGACTGTATTCACTCCCATGTCTGGGAGTCAGCTAATGTCAGCAGATTTACAATGGCCTCTGCATCTTTCTACATGTCTCTCATCTCCAGCAAGTCAGCCCCAGCATGTACTTCAGCAGGGGTAAAGGGGGGAAATCAGAAATTTGCAAAGCTGTTGGGGGCCTAGGCTCAAAAGTGACTCACAACCACTTCTGCATCATTCTACTGATCAAAGAAGTTCCTTGGGGTGGGAAATAGACTCTGCTTTTATAGGATGAATTCCAAAGTCATAGGACAAAGGGTATAATGGATACAGGGAAAAGTGAAAATTTGAGACCATTAATGTAACCAACCTCTGACAACACCATTCATCAATCAAGAAAATCATCTCACCCCAAACTGATAAATGGGCAAAAGGCTCCGGCAATTACAAAATGATGTACAAAGCGAAAATTAAAATATGAAATCTTAATCACTTAGAATAAAGAAATACAATTTTTAAGAAATAATATGTAAAAATGATGTTTTAGAATCTATTCTAATTTGATAAGACCCCCAAATGTAATTTTTAAAACAAGAAAACATACTGTTATTTCTTAATCTATTTTCTGGCTTGGTGCTATCCAAGGAATGGAAATTGGACATTCAGGTGGAACTGGTACAAACAAATATTAGTAACACTTTTCTAGAGGAACGTGGGGCAATATGTATCAAAAGTGTTTTCTCCATTACCTCAAACTTAGAGGAGATAAATACATCTGAAGAGGTTAGTAAAACATAGAACACACAAAAACAGATCATTACCAAGCCATCATAGCAATACCAGTGTATCCTGTAGGCATTTATTAAAGTTTGAGAGCAAGAAAATAGGAACCGAGATAGGAAGGCAGACTCCTAACATAAGAATCTGGATGAATGGGGCCCCAGATACAGCCTTTCTCTAGGTAAAGAAGAGTGCTCTTCTTCTCTGGTAGAAGACAGTTTGGTTTTTTACCCAGTTCCATCTCTCCTCTTTATTCTTTCTGGCAGAATCCCAATGTTGTCCAGGCATCCACCCCATTTCCTGAAATCCTGATCAATGAAACGCAAGCTGCACAGCATTTTCCTGACAGTGATTACTGGTCCTGATATGGGCATGTGACCTAGGACGGGCCAATTGTAGCAAAGGGAAGAGTGTATATTCTGTGCTCGAAGGAGACTTTTCTCATCCTTTCTCCTGCTGTTTGTGAATAAGGAAGCATGTACCCTGATTGCCATTGGTGATCATTTTGCAACCATAAGGGAAATAGCCCTAGAAAGTAGCAGAGCAGAGAAACGGAAAGAAATAGGGTCCTTGATACCATCACTGAACCTCTGATCACCATGCCTGGAACCCGCTTTGCCTCTGGGCTCCCAGACATATGTGAGAATTGTCTCATTATTTAAGTCTTCAGGAGTCTAGACTTTGTTACTTTCGGCCAGAGGCAACCTAACCAATACACCTTACACACACACACAAACACACCCTTCCTCCTAGAAGTATCTCTTTCCAAAAATATGTGAAGCCTTTGGAACCGAAATTTTTTTTTTTTACAGAGTTCAGAACATGATACAGAAAAACGTGAATCAGTACCACTGGCCTATTCTACCTCCTGAGGCAGGTACACAAAATGTCAGACACAGCTGCCCTGGCTCCCCTCCAGCCAGGTGCTATAACAGCATTCCACACATCCTTGAGAGTGTGAGGTAAATGGAGGGGACTGCCCTCTGTAGACCTATCTGTGGCTATAGGCACAAGTCAGAATCTCAGGTGAAGCCTGTTATATGTGACCTAAAGGGCCTGGCTTTATGCAATATCTCCAAACATATTCTTGATGTAAGACAAGTCTGTTTGGTGCTTGGTTTTTCTAATCTACAGGAATACTATTTACCTGCCTATGAAAATCATTACAGTCCCAATATTTTCTTAACTGAGAATGAAAACACTAAAGACGTGCTACAATAAATGTCTTTTATAAAGATATGAGCTGCAATTTTGTTCTCCAAATCACCATTTTTAAGCTCTATTACAGTGATTATGACCTTTCATTTGAAATGTTCTTGAGATTTTTTTCAAAGCCATATCCATATGATTAGATATAAAAAGAATATTTTCAACACACTTTTAATACACTTTAATAAAGGGTCCAATAAAACAATGTTCTGTGGATATGAGAAAGTTTAAATTATTGGTACCTTTTTCAAAAATTTTATTAAGATTATATTGAGGTTTAGCATTGAGTTGGAAGCTATTCCAATGGTACAAATGCAAAACCTCATCAATTGTGACTGCATGAGAATGAAAATTTTATCCTTCTAAGTACTGTAATGAATAATTAAGATCATGTCCATTGATCTGGCTTCAAGCACCAATCAACTGGCCAAAATAAATTGGATTTGTGCTGAAGAAATAGTTCTCCATGCTCACCACAGATATTACTGTTTCTTTTAGGAAAAGCCTATAATAGTACGAAATGAAGCCCTATTGGAATACCTGGCTGCTATCTGCATGAATAATCATTCCTTTTTCAAACTATTCAGTCAAAACACAAGCTGATCTTAAAAATTAAAGGCCTGTTTCTAAAAGACTGCTCAATAACAACAGAAATGATCCAATAAATCGATTTGTATAGAACAGGTACACCCCTCCTTCTCTTCTTTTGAAACCATATTTCCAATGCTTTGGATGCAAGGGAAGCCCTTCATAGCAAGGTGGTAGTAAAAAAACCCTGCCCAGTGCACTTCCCAATTACACTGTAACTTCTATTGGTGGAAAGAAAACTGTGGGGATGCTAAAATATGTGATGTAGCCTATGAGTTAAGAAGAGTGAATGATCACCAGGTTTCACTGCAGAAGAAAGTCTGAAGAGCACAAAATATCAAAATCAGAAGAAAGCACAAAGGCCATTTCATTGAATCATCCATTTTTGGATGGATTTTTGAATCCTCTCTGCAAAAGAAAAATCAAGTAGACATTTTTGTCAGAGCGTACTTGGGAGATGCAAAAGACCCCAGGGCCTATCTTCTTTTGGGAATGGAGTGGTACTTGGTGATAATAATAATGAAACCATTGAATAAGCAAAGCAATTTGGAAGTGGGAGAGCAGGGTCTGGATTTATATACTTAGAGATATGCCAATAGAGGTAAGGATAACTCATATTTGAGCTAGATACATGGTTTTAAACTTTAGTTAATGGAAAATCATGGGGACAAAATGCTTTTTTTTTTTAAAGTCTTTATTGAATTTGTTACAATACTGCTGCTGTTTTTTATGTTTTGGTCTTTTGGCCATGAGGCATGTGGGATCTTAATTCCCTGACCAAAATGCTCTTGAAGCAAACAGATCCTACTATAGTGTTAATGCAACAATTCACACAATTAACTAAGTAGATAATAACAATAAACTCATAATTTTAATTCAAAAAACTTTGCTATAAATGCATCATAAATGTTATTTTTATCACAGTTTAAACAGAATTAATCATGAAGCAATGCGTCTGGGACTTTCCTGAAGAGTTCCTAATTTTTATCTAAAAGCATGCACAATAGTGGTGCCATGCTATCAATTACTGGACAACATTTGTTGAATTACTACTCCTCAGGAAGCTGATAAGAGCACATATTTTAGTTTATGAGTACCAAATTTAATAAGACTGAATTCAGACACCTTCTGTGGCAACCAAAAATAAAATCCAATGGAATTGTGCCCTCTGGGTGGATGCCACGTAAAGGAGGGATTTGAATTTTGGATCTGTTTTGGAGCCATTAGGAAGATGGTGAACTGAACAAAACTACTCTAAACCCCTTCCACATGGAAGCCTTTTAATTAAAGATGGTTGGTTTTGTCCCTCTGAGTCATCTCTCCTCCAGGCTTAACATTCCCTGGTTTGGGGGCATGGCTTAAAATCCCATCACATCCTGGTCACTCCCTGCAGAATGCAAGTCTTGTGCTGAGTTTGAGTAGAAGAGTGGGGGTAAAGTACTTGGCAGAGGAAATGGCAAAATCAAAGATTCAGAAAGAGGAAAAGTATTAGGTAAGTTCAGAGCAGAGTAGAGTGGGGTTAGACAGGCAGTGAGCAGGCCAGCCTGCCGAGAGTAGAAGGTCGCTGGGAGCAATAGAGGAGGTGCAGGCAAGCTAGGCTGCAGCCAGACAGCATGCCGCCTGGCTGAAGAGTGTAGACTTTACTCTGTGTTTGGGAAGAAGCCAAGAAGGCTTTCAAGCACAGGAAGAAAATGTTTGAAGCAGTATTTTTTTTTTAACATCTTTATTGGAGTATAATTGCTTTACAATGGTGTGTTAGTTTCTGCTTTATAACAAAGTGAATCAGTTATACATATACATATGTTCCCATATCTCTTCCCTCTTGCGTCTCCCTCCCTCCCACCCTCCCTATCCCGCCCCTCTAGGTGGTCACAAAGCACCGAGCTGATCTCCCTGTGCTATGAGGCTGCTTCCCACTAGCTATCTATTTTACATTTGGTAGTGCATATATGTCCATGCCACTCTCTCACTTTGTCACAGCTTAAGAACATTAAATCTAACAGCAGCATCAGGCTAGCCAAGAGGCAAGACAACAAAGCATTAGTGCTTACAGTCTTAGGCTCTGGAGCCCAACTGCCTGATATGGAATTCCTGCTCTGGCACTAACTGTGTGAATGTAGGCAAGTTACTCAACTGCCCCAAACCCATTTCCACACCTGTAAAGTGGGCATAGAAATATTACCTACTTCAGAAATTGGTTGTGAGGATTAAATGAGTTCACGAATGCAAAGCACTTCATATGTGACACGTAGTAAACACAACAAATGTTAGCTTGTATTATTATCATCTTCATTATCATATTATTATTTTCATCATTGGGCAACACTACATATAACATAAGATCCTGAACTGGAGTTGTGGTAAAGGGAACAGAAAGGAAGGGAATATTTGAGATTTGCTGCAAATGAGATTTCTCACCCTCCTCCATAGCTTTCGTTTGTCTTCCCTCTCATTTCTGGTCAAAGACATGCATTTGGGTCCAAGTACATGTGAGAGCATAAAACCATGAAAAAAACTTGTTTGGTAGACAGTGTGAATTCCATTTCTGTCAATGAGTCTAAATTAAGTCATTAATTTTAGATACTTTAGAAAAAGAGTTATCTATACAGACAATATCCCTAAACTCTTGACTCACATAGACACTCCAAGATTAACTGAAGTCCCCTATTCACCTCTGCCACTGTTCCCAGATTCTAGTCTTCCCTGAACCAGGGGAAAAAGACTGAACTTGTAGACCCGAATGCTGATATACCTCCTGGTGCTCTTTTGTATAAAATGTAAACGAGTTCTAGGTTCTGAACTCACTGGGTTTGGAATTCTAGAACTTCACCGCCATTCTCCATTAGTTATATAATTTAATTTTCAATGTAAGCTGTAGGAATTAAGGTTTAAATTATTTAAACTAATTTATTAACATACTACCTATAATTCCTCACAAAACAGAAATATTACCCATAAAAACTTCCACAACTGGCTTGTCTCTCCTTATCACCCACATACCTGCTTCTTTTACTGTTAGAAAGAATTAAG
The DNA here is from genome assembly GCF_000442215.2 of Lipotes vexillifer. NCBI lineage: Eukaryota > Metazoa > Chordata > Mammalia > Artiodactyla > Lipotidae > Lipotes > Lipotes vexillifer. The sequence continues at coordinate 946,848 of NW_006794157.1, read as the reverse complement.
TTTACGTGACCTAAAATTTATAAGAAGAGATCCTGAGGAATTAATTAGCTCCAATCCTGTAACATCAAACGTTCTCTACCCTTTATACCCACGAACTGAAATGAAACTAGGGAAGATAAAGTAAAGTTAGCATTTATTAGTTTGCGTATTATGTAGCTGGAGAAACTCCAGGAGAAAAGAAACCACTGGACTTACCATTTAGAAATGTCCCTTAGAAACAGTTCCAGGGGAAAGGAGAAGCTGTGTGGTGACTTAGGAAGAATATCTACTAAGAATACCAGTCCTCTTTACTATGAAGGGGGATTTAAAATGTTTATTTATACACATTTGTTGTATTTGAGTATTATGTGTTATCGGTATACTGCAGATGTTTTATGTTAGTGACTGACATCTGTTTTTTAAAACATAAACATTCTGAACTAGTCTGACTTAAAAATGCTGAGAAAGAGTTGTTCCTGCCAAATTCCCTATGCAC